>NC_135980.1:12902534-13117534 GCF_053455715.1 Rhinoraja longicauda | reverse complement strand
AATAAAGGTTATTCTTATTCTGATCTCTCATACTCACATTCCCTTACAATAAAGTCAAACCTACTTTGTTGCCTCCTCACTGCTTGCTGTACCTGCATGTTCACTGTTTCATGTACACAGGGACCAGGGCCCTCCTGAACATCCACACCTACCAATCTCTTACCATTTAAACAAAAACACTCTGCTTTTCTACTTTATTTTGCGAAATAGATCACATCTTTTTAGAGATACAGCGCGGAAACAGGCCCTTCGGCCCACCGGGTCCGCACCGACCAGCGATCCACGCACACTAATACTATCCTATCTTATTCTTTCACCCTATATCATAGCTGCCATTTCCTCAACAATTGACTCAGACTGCTCATATCCCTTGCATCCTCTTCACATGGACTCCCAGCTTTGTATCTTCAGCACACTTGCATATTATTGCATGCAGTGAACTCATCCAAGTCATTGCTGCTTGCGGGTGAAGAGCTAGGGTTCCAGCACAGATGGCTGCTGCAGCCAGCAAGCCACAGAGTCCCAAGATAAAAATTACCCATTTATTCCCACCAACGAATCTTCGGTCTACTCCATCTTATTATGCCCAATTCATGTGTAATTTTGCCCAACAATGTCTTGCATGGCTCTTTATAACAGACAAATGCATCACACCCACACACTCCACTTAACCATGAAGAACTCTAATAGATTTTTCCAACATGATTTCCCTTTCATTAATCAATGCGGATTCAGCCCAATCCCATTATTTTTCAGGTGCCCTGTTCCTAAGTCCTTAAAAATATGGAAACCAGGCTAACAAAACTATAGTTCCTGTTTTTCCTTTCTCTCCTTTCTTATAAGGTCGTGTTATATTTGGTACTAGAACCTATGGAATTCTTGAAAGATAATGTACTATCTCCACAGCTACTTCTTTGAAAACTTTGCGCTGCAGGTAATCAAGTCCTGAGCATATATTGACTTTCAGTACAATTAATTTCTTTAATGTTATTTGCCGAAACCATTTAAATTTATTTTAGCTTCTTGCTCCCTCCAGAGCTGTTCTGTCCAATAACTCTGGAAAGCTTTTAATGTATTTTGTTAATGCACACACATCCTGTTTCTTTGCCATTTGCTTAACCCAAATATAACGTTTCCTCTCATTGTCTGCAAGGAACCACATTAACTCCTACCAATTTTGTATTTTGTACTTATCTAATAACTACTTATTAATAATCTAATAAGTATTATTAATGAACAAGGCCGCCTTCACCTGTATCTACTTATAATTTACCCGGCTTTGTCCTGCATCCATCTCTCTTAATCCAGCTTCCTTCCTCCCCCTTCTCCCACCAATCCAATCAGCCTGTAGAAGGGACCCAACCCAAACATTGCCTGTCCATTCCCTCCACAGATGCCAACCGACCAATTGAGTTCCTCCAACACATTGTGGTTTGCTCAAGTGTCTGCATCCTCTTGTGTCTTAATAAGCGTTTGTGTCTATTTTGCTTATCTTTTACTTTGTACACCTATATAACTAAAACTCTCATTTGTTTGTTTGTTTGTTCCTGAACTACATCCAAATCGGTACACGATAGCGTGACAATTTTAGGCCCACCTTACTCACCGTTGTCCCTTTGGTGCTAGTGGAAGAAGTTTCATTGAAATCGGTGTTATATTTTTTAAGTTATTCACATTTTAAAGTTTAAATCTATCACCTAGGGAGGGAGGGGGTGAGGGAGTGACGGAGGGGGAGGATAAGGGGGGGTTGAGGGGGATGGAGTGGAGGGGAAGGGAGGGGGAGGGGGAAAGGGGAGGGGAGGGGGGAGAGGGGAGGGGAGAGGAGGGGGAGAGAGGAGGGGAGAGGAGGGGAGAGGATGGGGAGGGGGGGAGGAGGAGGGGGAGGGGGAGGGGGAGGGGGAGGGGGAGGGGGAGGGGGAGGGGGAGGGGGAGGGGGAGGGGGAGGGGGAGGGGGAGGGGGAGGGGGAGGGGGAGGGGGAGGGGGAGGGGGAGGGGGAGGGGGAGGGGGAGGGGGAGGGGGAGGGGGAGGGGGAGGGGGAGGGGGAGGGGAGGGTGCACTATTTGCAGTGTTGTTATCTTTCTCACTGGATTACATTCCATATTTCCTTTCTTTATCAATGTTTTTCAATGTCAGACTCTGACATTTTCAACATCCTCAAGCTTAATGTTCATGATATTATGAGCCAATTTAGTTGATCTAACACTCTAATTTCTATTTTTATATGTGCACTTAAGGATATGTGTTTGTTGTAAATGTTTTTCAATGTTAGCCATTTCTTGTCTACTGCCATAGTTCTTAATGCAGTTCGCTTTTCTACCACATCTAACACACACCTTATACATTTATTGTGTGCTTCATTGAGATTGAAGACCCTGCTTTCAGATTGAACAAAATTACTTGCTGTCTTAAAAACATATCTATCATGTCCCCCTCCCTCTTCCTTAAAGGCCCTCTGACTGCTGCATTATTATTTATAACCTCTTCTCTATGCAACACTTGGGTTTAAACAGCACTGTTTCCTAGTTGGCTGCCGTTTGGTGAATTTGTTCTCCTCATTATTACTCCCAATCTTATTCACCCAGTCTACATGTAGATGAAAGTCCTGATCATTATTCTATCACCCATGTTTACATGTTCCTATAATTAACACCTCAGGCCCATATCTAAATCTCACTGATGATTATTGCCCACTGATGTTTTTTGCTGCCCTCAAACTCAATCTACTTCATAATTTTCCATCCGTTGACTGGATGCATCTGTAGTTCCTCTTGGCCTTCGTGCATTGGCAATCTCCCCATATATCACATCTTTGGGGATGCATCCATTTTCCATCCTGTGTGACGTGTCCAAGCCGGTGGAGATGCTTCTGCTTGTAGATCTCAGGAAGTTGTATCAGGGGAAGGACAGATTCCTTGCCGATTTTGTCCTGCCAAGAAACTTCTGGGATGCAACGAAGTCAACGAAAATGGAAATGATTACATTTTCGTTCTTGATGTCGGCTAATCATCCAAGCTTCACTGCTGTACAGTGTCGTGCTCAAGGTGCACACGTTATATGTAGGAAGGAACGGCAGATGCTAGTTTAAACCGAAGATAGACACAAAAAGCTGGAGTAACTCAGCGGGTCAGACAACATCTCTGGAGAAAAGGAACAGGAGACATTTCAGGTCGAGATCCTTCTTCAGAAGACCCTGAAGAAGGGTCTCAATCCGAAACATCACCTATTCCTTTTCTCCAGAGATGCTGCCTGACGCGCTGAGTTACTCCAGCTTTTTGGGTCTATGCACACTTTATAGACAGTTATCTTGGTCTTGATTGGGAGTTTCATGCTTTCTAAGATAGAACTATGAATATCAAAAACAGGAGCAGGAATAGGCAACAACCCCTCAAGCCAGTGCTGCCATTCATTAGGATTGTGACTAATCCAAACTTAGGGTCTGAACACTACTTTCCTGCTCTCTTCTCGTAACCCTTGACTCCCTTATGATCTACATTCTTGTTTATCACTGCCTTGAAAATATTCAATTGTCTGGCATAAAGATCCTGAAGATTTACAACCATCTGAGAGAAAGGATTCCTTTCACTTCTCTGTGAAACGAGCTCACATTGTTCTGTAATTCGACCATCCAATCCTAAATACTCCCATTAGGAGACCCATCCTCTCAGCATCAATCTGTCAACCCCCTATGGAATCTTATACCTTTAATTAATCACTTCTTTACTCTGATGAGTTTAGGTTCAACAGCTCAACCCTCCTTCTCATTCATCCCAGGAATCGACTGTGCAAACATTCTCTGCACACTGTCCAATTCAAGCACATCCTTCTGAATGTAGACCAAAAACTGAATGCCGTACTCAATGTGTGCTCTCACCAATGTTCTAGTGTGGACAAAGTATGATTCCACTCTTGACATGTCACACTTGTCCTAGTGGTGTTATATGGGGAGTGTGATGTGGCTGTTACTCCATGTCTAAGCTAATACGACAGCCCTAAAAGTGAACAGGCATTATTAAGGAGAAAGTGCAAACTCCATGCAGACAACAGAACAGATCAGGACTAATGTAATCTACTGGAGCTGTGAAGCAGTAGCGGGCATTATTCCACATCTGATTGCCGCAAATGTCCTAGGAGAAACATAGAAACATAGAAACATAGAAACATAGAAACATAGAAACATAGAAACATAGAAACATAGAAACATAGAAAGAAGGTGCAGGAGGAGGCCATTCGACCCTTCGAGCTAGCACCAGCATTCAATATGATCATGGCTGATCATCTAGAATCAGTACCTTGTTCCTGCTTTTTCCCCATATCTCTTGATTCCGTTAGCCCTAAGAACTGTATCTAACTCTCTCTTGAATAAGAGTTAGCTCGGCAGTGTGAAGTGGGTGTTGCTCCAGACCTAACCTGCCACGCTGGTAAGGGCAATAGAAACCCACTTGATGCATTTACTGGCTATTGACATCTTAGACAAGAGGAGGCAGAGATGATTTAGGAAGATATTGCCAGGACTTGAGGGCCTGAGCTATAAGGAGAAGCTGGGCAGACGAGGACTTTATTCCTTGGATTTCAGGAGCACGAGGAATGATCTTATAGAGGTGATGAGAGGCTGAGGAGAATAGATAAGATTATGATCACTGATTAATTTACCCAGTATAGGAGAATCAATAACCTGGAGATATAGGTTTAAGGTGAGAGGGGAAAGAATTTAATTGGAATCTGAGGGGTAACTGTTTCACACAGAGGTTGGTGGGTATATGGAACACGTTACCAGAGGAGGCAGGTGAGGCAAGTACAATAACGCCATTTAAAAGACATTTGGACAGATACATGGATAGGAAATTATTAGAGGGAGATGGGCCAAATGCAGGCAGGTGGTGTTAGTGTAAATGAGTCATCTTATGGCTCTATAATTTTAGGCATTAAGGGAATCTGGGGAAATGGGCTCAATGCGGGAAGATGAAAGATCAGATATGAACTTATTGAGACTTATATTTAGATACCTTCAGCCAGACATGCATAACTCACATTGAACCAAAACAAATCCTGTCCGTTGGTGCTGTGAGGAACTAATGTCAGTGGTAGACACAAAATGCTGGAGTAACTCAGCGGGACAGGTAGCATCTCTGGAGAGAAGGAATGGGTGACATTTCGGGTCGAGACCCTTCTTCAGACTGAGGATTTTTTAAACAGGCTGTGAGCCGAATGGAAATTCCAGGGATTTATTTATACAAGAACAAAATTTGCTTCTGTACCCCCTGCTATGTGGCAATGTCACCATCAACAACAAGTCAGGGCACAGACAACAAGATGTTTCCAGTATGTCTGGATGGTTTGAAAGTTTGAATATTGGGGGTGCGGGGGGGGGGGGGGGGGGGGGGGGGTGGAGGAGGAGGAGGAGGAAATGGGAGAGAGCTTACTAACAATTGTTAAGAATGCTAAAAAACCTAAGCTTTCCCCCATTATAGCATCGCTGTTTTATGAATAGATAAGCATCAAATATTCCTACATTCAGCAGTCCATGGTCTTACAGAAGGCAAACAGTATGAAGACAGTGCAATCAAAAGGGAAACATGCATCAACTCAATAGATGTGGATTTGTTTTCTGTGAATTGCAAAAGAGATTCGCAGGAAAGCGGGAGCAACTAGCAAGGAGTTGCTCCACATTCATAGATGTCACCATGATCAGTTCTGTCTGGGGTTAAAGAAAAAGTAATAATTACAAGGAAAACAAAGACACAATTCACCACCTGTGAATAATGAGAGGAATATGTGTGTGCCTTAGGTCAAGGTCGAAAATCAAGTGTTACATTAGGTGTGACAACTTGCAGTGTTTTAAATCACATTTTAGGTAATTCAATGTAACATCTTACACTATCAGAGGCAAACTGGGCAGCACAGTGGTGTAGCTGCCTCACAGCGTCAAAGACCCAGGTTCAGTCCTAACCAGGGATGCTGTCTGTGTGAAGTTTGCATATTAACCCTGTGACCGTGTCACATTCCTACAGGTGCTCCGGTTTCCTCCCACATCCCAAAGACATGTGGGTTTATAGGTTAATTGCCCTCTTTAAATTGCTAGTAGTTTGTAGGGAGGGGATAACATAAAATTAGTGTGAGCGGGTGATCAGTGGTTGGCATGGACTTGGAGGACCAAATGTCCTGTTTCCACGCTGTATAAACATATCGTATTGTTGTTGTGGTTGTGCTTAGTTTAGTTTAGTTTAGAGATACAGCACGGAAACAGGCCCTTCGGCCCACGTTCAGCAGGCCACGTGCACTAATGCTATCCTACACACTAGGGATAGTTTACCATTTTTTTACCCAAGCAAATTAACCTACAAACCTATATGTCTTTGGAGTGCGGGAAGAAACCGGAGCACCTGGGGAAAACCCACGTAGTCAAGGGGAGAACGTGCAAACTCCATCCAGACAGCACCCTTAGTCAGGATCGAACCCGGGCCTCTGGCGCTGTAAGGCAGCAACTCTATCGCTGCACCACTGTGCCACCTGATATTTGTATACCGTTCTTTGTGATCTTTGTTCAGTTTTAATAAAGTGCTTAAAAGACTTCTGGGTTGTGCTGCTCAATTAACCTTGGCTAGTTTTGACCCATTGGTGACTGGCTCAGCCTGTATTCAGATGACTCGTGTGAGAAACAAGTACAAGGGGCGGAGTGGCCTGTTCCTGCTTCCATTGCTGATGGCCCTACATTCACCCATGACGAGGAATAAATATTAATGAATTACATTAATGAATATTAATTAAAAGGAGCAAAAATATCAATAGGAAGCAAACTTAGCATTGCTGAGGAAATCCCTGCTTACAATGACAGCTCCATCATAATGATACAAGTGCCAAATGGTAACTGTCCCCAGTTTAGTTCCCAAGACGAGCCAGTCAGTTTGTGCTGCCAAACCCTCCTCCTTCTGCTCAATAGGTTTGCATCTGGATTAAACCATTCACGCACAGCTCACACATGCCTTGATTTGAATTTATTCATGAGGCACCTGTCTCTTTCCTTTATGTATTTCCAATGCAGCCGACTCCGTGTTTTTTACTGGCAGTTGAGCTTTCAATGGAAACAAGGCAGGACGTGAAGTTTTATGATTCTCACTCACTCGGATTAGGTTCTCTTCAGAGTTAGACGTCGAAGAAGTGTACTTGCTCGCTGTATTTCTAACCTCACATTTTTGGTGCCAGAATAGCTTGTTTGAAAAGGTATGAAACGTGAAATACTAGCTTACCCTGACATATTGGTTCAAATCCAACTGCTCACGATCAATTATTTCTGCTCGTGAATTCTTTACCATTTACTCTATCCGTATTCCATCTGGAGTCCATGACATTCTAATGGAGCAGCAATGCCTGAATACTATAACAGTCATTGTCTCCACTCCTTGGTCAGAATCGACCCCATTGACAGCTCCCCATTCACTCAAACGCTGGGGATTCCATCATGACAGCTGCCCTCACATTCCACCCTGACGTGCTGGTTTGGTGAAGTAGGTGTAGCATAGAGATACAGAGTGGAAACAGGCCCTTCGGCCCACCGAGTCCGCGCCGACCAGCGTCTCCTACACACGAGGGACATTTTGCAATTTTTACCGAAGCCAATTAACCTACAAACCTTCATATCTTTGGAGTGTGGGAAGAAACCAGTGCACCCGAGGAAAACCTCTGGAGGTCACGGGGACAACGTATGTACAGACAGCGCCCGTAGTCAGGATCGAACCTGGGTCTCTCGCGCTGTAAGGCAGCAACTCTACCGTTGTGCCACTGTTCTGTATTCTTTTCAATATGTCTTGTTTCTAACATTCTTAAAATGGTCCACCAATTCCAGTTTTGTCGCCTTATGTTACTTTCCTGTAATACTGGAATTGCCATTTTATATTTGTATCCCAACAGCTCTCAGTATGGCAGCAGCATTGTACTGAGAGGGGCGAGTCTAACCTGGGCTCTTGTATTCTTGAAGATAGATTTAGCCTGCTCAATCCAACACGTCTTTCTCAACAACTATAATAACAACCCCCCTGGCCAGGTTATTGGAAGAATTGATGAAAATGATGAGGCACAATTGTGTAGAGCTTTAGCATTCCTTTTAGAAACATTGTACTGTTATTATAAGCTAATCATGGCAACTTGCAACAAACAGCAATGAGAAAATAATGACGTTCAAGCTGGTTCAGTAGCGTTGTTTGATGGGGGGAAAAAAATGGCCCTGCTTAGTTCAATGCAGAGAATAATTGGATGGTGAAAGAACAAACACTGCTTTAAGAAGCAATGCTGTTGCATTCATTTTGATACTCACCCATGGTGGTGTTTTATTGACTGGAATTATCTTGCACGATTCCTGTGATGAATTCACTAACATGCTCAAGTGAAATTTCCTCCTGCACCATTTGAATGGCAATACAAGTCTATTTGTTTTTAATGCATTAAATCCCCTTGTTAAAATAGAGGCTGAGAATTATGTTTAAACACATTAACATATACATTTCAAATAATACAATCGTATTTCAGCATTTCCAGATCTGAAATGTGCAGAATTAATTGGTGGTATTAAAAGATGTGCACTGAAATTCATTATGGTGTTCACAGAATTTAATCCTGCTGAGGTAATTAAACGCAATCCCAGAGCACTCTGACTGTTTGTTGATATGTCCTTGGTGTCTACAATTATTTGCCTCAGATGAACAAGCCACAGATTTGTGTGTGTAAATTTCTTACAAGGTGTTTAAAAGAAGGGAGAGTTATTAATCAGGCTTAATGCTTCTTGTTTGCCTGCAAATAGAAAGCTGCTTAATATTTTACTCCATATTGCAGGGTGAGGTTGTCACATCCAGTGACGAATCTTTCTCAGAGTGTTGGCAGAGTTGGAAGGGAGCGGTTACAGAAAACCTCAGAATAGTTTACACTGTATTCATCATCATATATATACGGCCGGAAACAGGCCTTTTCGGCCCTCCAAGTCCGTGCCGCCCAGCGATCCCCGTACATTAACACTATCCTACACCCACTAGGGACAATTTTTACATTTACCCAGCCAATTAACCTACATACCTGTACGTCTTTGGAGTGTGGGAGGAAACCGAAGATCTCGGAGAAAACCCACGCAGGCCACGGGGAGAACGTACAAACTCCTTACAGTGCAGCACCCGTAGTCAGGATCGAACCTGAGTCTCCGGCGCTGCATTCGCTGTAAAGCAGCAACTCTACCGCTGCGCTACCGTGCCGCCCATATTCTCGGGTAGGCCAGCTGGAGCTTGCTGATCAATCAATGCTGATCAACGGTTCTGATGGTAGGATGGTCAAATGTCAAAGTCCTGGATTATCTGACAGACCCAGTGTCCCAAATACATTGGTTTACCCGGCCACAGTGCCCACATGTAGTCCGGGGTCAGAGCACCACCACACCGAGGTTTCCCAGTAATTATGTGTAGGAAGGAGCATGCTGGTTTACATTGAAGATAGACGTAAAATGCTGGAGTGACTTTTCATGTTGGTGTTCGTACGCCCTCTTCCACAGCCAACAATGGACCAGTGTTGGGTCTACCTTTCCTTGCTGCCCTTGATTTGTTCTTTTCATACCTCCCATTCGTTTGTGCTTTGTACCTTTTCATACCTCTAATTTTGCTCTCCTCTGGCTCTCAGTCTGTCGAAGGGTCTTGACCCAAAACGTCACTTATTCCTGTTCTCCAGGAATGCTGCCTGACCCGCTGAGTTACTCCAGCATTTTGTGTCTTTCCCAGTATTTACCCAGGCTACCCTTTCTCACACCTATCATCCCATCGAACTAAAGAGATTGTTGAGTTATGGATATGGAGGTAAAATTACTTACATTTTTTTAATCTTATTCTAATTATCTAAATTATTTTTGTTTTTCCATTTGTGGATAACTTTTTTGGTTATTTCACTGCAATTTAATCGCCCTAATCATCTCCGGATGAACGGAAAAACCAATTCCTCCAGTGTTATATATTTTAAAGTTTAAAAAAATATATAACCTGTTCAACATCACATTGTTTGATATTTGCAATATGAACTTTCAACATTAAACTACATATGATCATTAATTTCGATATTGGTTATGAGCATAACAAATTTCAATAATGTAATCATATATATATATCATCAGTCTGAAGAAAGGTCTCGACCCGAAACGTCACCCATTCCTTCTCTCCAGAGATGCTGCCTGACCCGCTGAGTTACTCCAACATTTTGTGTCTACCTTCGATTTAAACCAGCATCTGCAGTTTCCTTTCCTATATGTTCACCTGCACCTCCTCCAACCTCATCTATTGCATCCGCTGCTCTAGATGTCAACTCATTTACATCGGCGAAACCAAGCGCAGGATCGGCGATCGCTTCGCTGAACACCTGCGCTCGGTCCGCATTAACCAAACTGATCTCCTGGTGGCCGAGCACTTCAACTCCCCCTCCCATTCCCAGTCTGACCTTTCTGTCATGGGCCTCCTCCAGTGCCATAGTGAGGTCCACCGAAAATTGGAGGAACAGCACCTCATATTTCGCCTGGGCAGTTTGCAGCCCGGTGGTATGAACGTCGACCTCCAACTTGAGATAGTCCCTCTGTCCCTCCCTTCCCCTCCTCCTTCCCAGATCTCCCTCTATCTTCCTGTCTCCACCTATATCCTTCCTTTGTCCCGCCCCCCTGACATCAGTCTGAAGAAGGGTCTCGACCCGAAACGTCACCCATTCCTTCTCTCCCGAGATGCTGCCTGACCTGCTGAGTTACTCCAGCATTTTGTGAATATATATATATATGTGTGTGTGTGTTACTGATTTTATGTATTTATTTTATTGATTGTATGCCTTTTTGTCACCTGACCTCAGCTAATAATGAACCATTCTACATTTCCTTGATCAAAGTCTGCTTTGATCTGTCATTTTCCCACCTTATCCTTCCATAGCGCTATCCTCCCTCTCCCCTGACTCTCAGTCTGAAGGAGGGTCTCGACCCAAAACTTCACCCATTCCTTCTCTCCAGAGATGCTGCCTGACCCGCTGAGTTACTTCAGTGTTTTTTTTGTCTATCTTCAGTGTAAACCATAATCTCCAGTTCCTACCATGCACATATAATTTGAATATATTTATGCTCATTTGCGTTGTTATATATTGCTGGCAGTAGCCTATGATAGAGATCTAGTGGTGTTGGTGTGGGGTAGTGAGGATGGGCAGTTGGCTAAACTGGCAATCTTTCTTTCCGTTCACAACCAGACACATCAATAGAGATATTTTTGTACTGCAATTGTTCAAGTTTTAAATAGCATTTTTCCAACCTTTCCATCGCGCTGGAGGCAAAAGAAAAGTCCGCCCTGCAGTCCCGACTGAGGGAAGAAAAATATTGTGGCCACTTCTTTGTTTCTACAAATCGTTTGTCAAGTAACCTGTTTACATGCTTTTCATCCAAGGTCAAGTGCATTTTAATTACCTGGATCATGTTCATTCTTAATCTAATTTTTTCCTGAATGTATCTGTTTCTTCAAGGCATTGAACATTTAGGTGATGACCATGAAGGTGTCAAGTAGAACAGCACTGAGGCAGAAAGGATTCATTTTTAACTTTCAGGTCTTTCCTGATCGGCCGTACGTGGCTGGACCTATGCCCTGGAGTAGCGGAGGCACTTCTGTGTTAAGAGCAAAAGCACCAGCAGGCGAGACTAGTGCAGATGGGGCATCTTGGTCAGCATGGGTAAGTTGGGCTGAAGGGCCTGTTTCCATGCTGTATGACTCTATGACTCTCTCTATGACTATATGAGCCCACATCCAGCCCTGGTTTCAATTCGTTGCTCTTGGTATAGATCAGTGGTTCTCAGTCAGTGGATTGCATGCGGCTCAAACGACTCATTATTTCTGCCCTTGTGAGATCCAAGTAAACAACTCTTGAACGAACACATGGGGAAATAAGTTGTGTGGACTCAGCCCGCACACACATTGTGAGCCGCAAGTATGGCCCACCCTGGGTCCAATCAGTAAATTTGTCTCCAGAAATGGGAAATAATCTGAGCACAGTCTGCAAGAGCAGCCAAAGGTAATAACGATCAAAGACATTTTCAGGTCCGAAGGAAACAATCCCCTTGAAAAGAAACAGCATTTGAACTGTAGTTTTTCAAACATTTTAAATCATATTAATACTGACAAAGTACTAGTGAAGTGGAACATCCATAGAAAAAAAAGTCAGCAACTTTGTTTAAGGCAAGGTCTTGCAAATGGCTCTGACTTCTGATGAAAGTTCCCATAATTATAACCTGACTGTGTTTCTCTCTCCCTCTTACACCCCTGTCCCACTGAGGCGATGTTTTAGGCGACTACAGGAGACTAGGCCTGTTTGGTCGTGAGTAGTCTCCTCAGTCACCCAAAGAGTCGTAGCGTCTTTCTGGTCGCCGCTGGATTTTCAGAATGTTGAATTTTTTTTGCCGACAATGGGTTTGACGCCAACGAGCGTAGCTTGACGTCTCCTGACGTAGGTGCTGTCGTAGGTTGTCGCCAGGTGACGTAGGTTGTCGTCGGTGCTGACTTCGGTGAATTCCATTGGTGACTACCTACATCAAGCCACGTCAACCAGCGACAGGTATCGGCGTCAAACTCGGAGACCAAAATGACGTGAATTGTCTTCAGTTGTCTTCAGTTGTCCCCGGCAGGATCGTAGCTTGTCGTAGCTTGTTGGCGGGCGGACGTAGGTTGACTTCGGGTGTCGCTGGTTGTCGCCTGTGTGGTCGTAGGTTGTCGTAGGTGCGGTCGTAGGTGGACGTTCTACTCGCGACGATTGGGTCGCCGGTTGTCAGTAGCTTGCCGTAGCTTGACGTCGACCAGGTGGTAGGTTGTTGTAGCTTGACGTAGACATTGTCATAGGGGGGGTCCAATGGCCGTTTTTTTTGGCGACCTACTATAACTATGACAGTCGCCGGCAGTCACCTAAAAAATCACCTAAGTAGGACAGCCCCTTTAGGGGCAGCACAGTGGCGTAGTAGTAGAGCTCCTGCCTTTCAGCACCAGAGACCGGGGTTCGATCCTGATCACGGTGCTTGTCTGTATGGAGTTTGTACGTTCTCCCCCTGACCTGCGTGGGTTTTCTCCGAGATCTTCGTTTTCCTCCCACACTCCAAAGACGTACAGGTATGTAGGTTAATTGGCTTGGTATATATATATTTATTTTTTTAATTGTCCCTGGTGTGTATAAGATGGTGTTAATGTGCTGGTCGGTGTGGACTCGGTGGGCTGAAGTGCCTATTTCCACGCTGTATCTCTAAACTAAACTAAACTAAACTAAACTAAACTAAACTAAACTAAACTAAACTAAACTAAACTAAACTAAACTAAACTAAACTAAACTAAACTAAACTAAACTAAACTAAACTAAACTAAACTAAACTAAACTAAACTAAACTAAACTAATCTAAGTGCTTCCTTACTGATTAGGTGTTTCCATGACTCTTGTTTTATTTCAGATTTCTAGCATCTGCAGTATGTTGTATTTGTCTTCTCATAAATATCTTAACGAACAATCTATTTAGTTTAGTGATGTTGCTTTGAGGTTTATATTTATCGGGGCTGTAAGGACATGTCCTGTGGTCTTCTCCAAGATAGAGTCACAGAATTTTTCATTAGTTTAGCGGGTCTTGGACTAAAGGCTCATCTCATCAATAGCAGCACTGCCTTGCTCCAGTAGCGGCACCCATGTGTTTACTACATATTGCACACAGCTGAAATTTAACAATTAGCATGTGTACAGGCTGTGGTAATTGATCATATTCCTCTGTTTGTTCATGTATTTCACTTTTAATCTCCTTGCATCAGGCTGACTGGACTGAATCATTATAAGCTCTGGTTTTTTTCTGCTCAGATGAATGAATTAACCCTTGGAATTTAAATCCTGCTCCAATACAACTTGTGTTTCACAACATCAGATAGTTACTGATTTCCAGCTTTCGATAGGACGGGGTGAGGAGGAAATTTTGAAGCAGAAATTTTAAAGCGTTAAGCCCATTTAGGGTCTATTCTGGCCTGTAATGGATGTGAGGTTATCCGGTAACACAGTGACGCTGCTGGTAGAGCTGCTGTCTCACAGCGCCAGAGACCTAGGTTCGATCCAATGCTATCTGTGTGGAGTTTGCATGTTCTCCCTGTGACCTTGTGGGTTTTCTATGGGTGCTCTGGCCAAATTACTATGCGATTACTACGTTGATTATTCCAATGCCGAGCTTGTAGTTTTTTGGGGGGTAGAAACATAGAAACATAGAAAATAGGTGCAGGAGTAGGCCATTCGGCCCTTCGAGCCTGCACCGCCATTCAATATGATCATGGCTGATCATCCAGCTCAGTAACCTGTACCTGCCTTCTCTCCATACCCCCTGATCCCTTTAGCCGCAAGGGCCACATCTAACTCCCTCCTAAATATAGCCAATGAACTGGCCTCAACTACCTTCTGTGGCAGAGAATTCCACAGACTCACCACTCTCTGTGTGAAGAAATGTTTTCTCATCTCGGTCCTAAAAGACTTCCCCCTTATCCTTAAGCTGTGACCCCTGGTTCTGGACTCCCCCAACATCGGGAACAATCTTCCCGCATCTAGCCTCTCCAACCCCTTAAGAATTTTATATGTTTCTATAAGATCCCCCCTCAGTCTTCTAAATTCCAGCGAGTACAAGCCTAGTCTATCCAGTCTTTCTTCATATGAAAGTCCCGCCATCCCAGGGATCAATCTGGTGAAGTACTAGCACAGTACTAGCAACGGCACTTCCCACCATTGAGGTAGGGCAACTGAAATATATTTCCGCTTTTCGCTTTTATGTGTTCTTTGAAGAAAATTAACCGATTAGTACGAAACAACTGGCAGCTTTGTGATATTGATTGTGTCTGTGAATCTGCTTCTGCCGCCAGCACCAGAGATGAACAGCATCAGAGTGGGTTTCAGTCAAACATGGCAATGGCACAATGTCTTTTTAGGGAACTGATACCCTGGGCAATTTTATTAAAGCATTCCAAATACGAATCCCACACCACATATTTTTGGGGCTTTCATAAGAAATGCTTACGATGATAACCACTAATTATTCATTTGCAATGATAACCACTTCTGTTAATAATGGGATGGCTTGTCAGGCTCAATATATGCACAATTCACCACATCAATGCAAACCACCTTGAGGGGGCATCTTCTTCTTCTTTAGTCAGAGGATAGTTAATCTGTGGAACTCATTGCTGCAGAGGAATGTGGAGGCCAAGTCAGTGGATATTTTTAAGGCAGAGATAGACAAATTCTTGATTAGAATGGGTGTCAGGGGTAATGGGGTGGGGGGGGGGAAGCAGAAAAATGGGATTAGGAGGCAGAGATCAGCCATGGTTGAATGGCGGAGTGGACTCGATGGGCCGAATGGCCTAATTCTACTCCTATAACTTGTGAGGGCAAGCCTTGTCACATTCTGAATCATTTAGTCTAACACCTCTTCAGTTGGCATCTTTTTGTCATTCTGGCACTGAATGCTCAGATATTCCAAGGTGTTGCCTCTTTCATCTTTATGGAGAATCGCTCTCCCAGGTTAACCCAAATATTTCATAAATATGGTGGCCATCTTTTCAAGTTTAGAAACTGTGTTGTTGCCCTACAGCGTCCATTAAAACTCCGTCTGACTTAACTACATCTTATTAATTAAAAGAAGCTCATTTGAAAACTAAGGTTCATACAATTTAGGCAGCACAGTGGCATAGCAGTAGAGCTGCTGCCTTACAACGCCAGAGAGCCGGGTTCGATCTTGGCTGTCGATGCTGTCTGTACGGAGTTTGTACATTCTCCCTATGACTGCATGGGTTTCCCCCTGGGTGCTCAGGATGTACAGGCTTATAGACTAATTAGTTTTGGTAAGTCACAAAATTGTCCTTAGTGTGTGTAGGATGTGTAGGATGTGTAGGATTGTCGGTCGGCGCGGACTGAGCTGATGGGCTTATTTTTGCGCTGTAACTCTAAAGTCTAAATACTTCATGGGTTTTTTAAAAGTTTTTTTTTAGAGATACAGCGCAGAAACAGGCCCTTCGGCCCACCGGGTCCGCGCCGCCCAGTGATCCCCGCACATTAACACTATCCTACACCCACTAGGGACAATTATTATTATTTTTTTTACATTTGCCCAGCCAATTAACCTACATACCTGTACGTCTTTGGAGTGTGGGAGGAAACAGAAGATCTCGGAGAAAACCCCACGCAGGTCACGGGGAGAACGTACCAACTCTGTACAGACGGCGCCCGTAGTCAGGATCAAACCTGAGTCTCCGGCGCTGCATTCGCTGGAAGGCAGCAACTCTACCGCTGCGCCACCATGCCGCCCGATTACTGGTATCTGGCAGAGTACAAATCAGAAAAGTGGAAGAACACATTATTCCTGAAGGCTTTTATTCTTCACATAGTCATGGCCAACTTGGAAAATATGGCTTGGATGATGAAATTTTGAAGAAATTATTTTGGAAAGCAGCTATTTAAGAGTAGCTAAATGGTTAATTGGTGATCTTATATAAATGTTGCTCTGGGGAAGAGTATTCATCATATGACAGAATTTCACATTAGGATTGCAAGAGATGTGGTTAAATCTGAAATAAGGAACTCAAATTTAAGCAAAGCTAATTAAAGGAATGTGAGTTGGCTGTGTTCGAATGGGAAATTACATTAAAGACTCCGTGGTAGATATAATATTACATACATATTTCATCCCTCTCTTTGACCATCGTTCCCTTTCAGTAGTCACAGTTGTATCACTCTAGTGCCGGGAAATAGAAACATAGAAAGTAGGTGCAGGAGTAGGCCATTCGGCCCTTCGAGCCAGCAATAGGATCATGGTTGGTCATCCAAAATCAGTACCCTGTTCCCGTTTTCTCCCCATATCCCTTGATCCCGTTAGCATCTTTGTTAATTGGGTTGAAATTGCCATTCAAACAAATGAGTGCCTTCACTAGCCATCCCTCTCATTCAACAACAGTACCATTGCTTAATCCTGCCAACATCTACGGGTGAAGGGTGGTGGGAATCACTATTAGGCAGACATGGAGCGACCACTAAATATTATGACTGTGTATCCTGTGACAAATAGCTCACCTTTTGTGCCACCATATCCCTTCCACCAACCACAAGGTACAAATCAGTGATGAGACACAAAGCACACCACTTGATTCGATAAGTGCAGCGTCAATAATGAATGATTTAATTTTAGACAAAAGGTATCCACTGGATTGACACTCCATCCAGCAGTCTAATCATTCACTTCCTCCATACATGTACCATGTGGCTTGAATGCAGCTCTGCAGTTACAAATGCGCTGTAAAAAGTATCCTGACTGCTTGCACCGTGGCCTGGTATGGCAATTCCAAAGCACATGAATGCAAAAGGCAGCAGGGAGAGATGGGCACAACCCATCCTGCCACCAATAGCAAATACATGAGGTGTTGTCTCTTGAAGCAGGCATCGATCATTGATGATCCCCACCATCCGGGCCATGCCCTCTTCTCACAGCAGCCATCGGGCATGAATTACAGAAGCCTCAAGTCCCACATCACCGGGTTCAGGAACAGCAAATGTCTCTGCAACTATCAGATACTTACACCAACCTACACAATCTTAATCCAACCTTGACAACAGAATGCTATGGTCCACCTTTTCCATGACCATGGGCATCTATTTTCTCTAATTCTGTTTTTGCACTAATGTCTTGTTTTCTTTCGCGCAGCCTTTCTTCTTTTAGAAATGTTATTTGTAACTTATGTATAATTTGTTTTTGTGCGTTGTCTGAGTCTATGTGCCCGTGACGTTGCTGAGGGCAAGGTTTTCATTGTACCTGTATCTCACCGCATGTGTGCATTTAACACTAAACTCAACTTGATCTGGCTATTCCAGCAGGATCTTCCAAACTCCTGACATCTATCACCTTCTGGTGCATTGCAATGTTGTTGGCTTTTTATTTCCTGCAAATCACATGCTCCCCTGACATGGAAACATATCTCCATTTCTCCACAGATGCTGGCCGACATTTGGGAATGATTGAACCAACAGAGCTCTGCGAGTACCTTCAACAGTTTGAAAAGGTGAATCGCCACCAACCTCTCAAGGCAAGAACGGATAGGAAATAACTAGCCTTGCTAGTCATGCCCATTGCCCATAAATAGGGTGGCACAGAGGCACAGCGCCAGAGGCTGGTTCGATCCTGACCACAGACGCTGTCTGTGGAAATAGGAAACAAATAGCAGCCTTGTCAGTTATGCCCATTGCCCATAAATAGGGTGGCACAGAGGCACAGCGCCAGAGGCCCAAGTTAGATCCTGACCATGGATGCTACCTGTGTGGAGTTTGTCTGTTCCCCGTTTCTGTTTTTGTTTTCTCCAGGTGTTCCCTCATTTTTTCCTCCCACATTCCAAATACGAACTGGTTTGTAGGTTAATTGGTTTCTGAAAAAATTGTCTCTAGTGTGTAGGATAGAATTTGTGTATGTCTGATTGCTGGGTGGCGCGGACTCGGTGGGCCAAAGGGTCTGTTTCCATGCTCTATCTTCAAACTAAACTAAGCTGATACAAATAAACAGGATTCAATCAAGGAAAATTATGTGTCAATGGTTAATAAGAGAAGTCAAAGAAGGGTCCTGACCCGAAACATCACCCATTCCTTCTCTCCAGAGATGCTGCCTGTCCCGCTGAGTTGCTCCAGCATTTTGTGTTTACAGTCAAAGATATAATTAGATTATAAAAGACCTACTATCGTGCCAAGCAGATTAAAAAGCCTTACTGAAAGGATATTTTTTATCAACAACAAATGACCAATAAATTGATGGAAGGAGAAAAATACATGAGAGTAAATGTGCTTGAAGTATAAAACAGATTGTAAGAGCTTTTACAAAAATGTAAAATGGAAGAAATTAGCCCAAGGAAATATGGGTACCTTCGAGGCAGAAGCCATCGTAATTACAATGGGAAGAAAAGAAAATGTCTGAGATGTTAAACAAATTATTCTGTGACCGATTTTATTGTAGAAGACTCAACATGGTGGAAGTCGTTGAAGACCAGGAGTCTAATGACAATGCAAATAATAATAGTGAAGGAAAAAATAGGGAAGATATTGATGGGACTAAAAGCCAACAAATCCCTTGGAGCTAATGGCCTATATCTGTAAGATTTAAAAACAGATGGCTGCAGAGATAATGAATGTAATGTGTTTGATCTGGGGAAAATGCCACAATCTATTAATAAAGACGTGCTGACAGAAGACTTGGAATATGGCAACTTGATTAGGCTGATTCAAAGTTCTATAAAAGGGGAATCCTGTTTGATACATCTATTAGTTTTTTTTTACTGTTTCTAGCAGTGAGGATAAGTAGGATTTTTAAAATGGAGTATATTTGGCTCTTGAGAAGGCATTTACTATGGTTCCACAGAGATGCCATCACACTGGATTAGGCTTCAATTATTTTAGTATGGGTCGAAGACTGGTTTATTCTCAAAATGCTCATGTGTAATTAATGGAGTGCTACAAGAAATTGTTTTGGGACCTCAGCAATCATTTGTAAAAGTGACTTGTGCAAAGGAAGAAAAAGTCACCAAAGTTTACTGATGTTAAGAAGTTGAGTGAGAATGTGAGATGTGAGGAAGATGCAGATAAATTACAAAGGGACACAGACTGATTCAACAATCGGGCAAAAAAAAGTAGTTGATGAATTATTTAACACAGAAATTTGAAATGATACACTTTGAGTTTAGTTTATTATCACATGAACCCAGGTACAGGGAAAAGCTTTCGTTGCCTGCTAACAGGTCAGTGGAAAGACAATACATGATTACAATCGAGCCATACACAGTGTACACTTACATGATATAGGGAATAACGTGAATGACGTTTAGTGCAAGATAAAGTCCAGTAAAGTCCGATCAAAGATAGTCCAAGGGTCTCCAATGAGCTAGATAGTAGCTCAGGACTGCTCTCTAGTTGGTGGTAGGAGGATTCAGTTGCCTGGTAACAGCTGGGAAGAAACTGTCCCTGAATCTGGAGAGGGGAGAAGAGAGGGTGACTGGGGTAGAGACACAAGAGACCACAGATGGTAGAATCTGGAATAAAAAATAAACTGCTGGGCAAACTCCGCAGGTTTAACAGCATCTGTGAGGGCAAAGGGATGATCAGTGTTTTAGGTTGAGAGGTCCTGATGAAAAGTCTGAACCTGAAACATTAACCATTCCTTTGGCTCCACAGACACTGTCAGGTTCCCTGATTCCTTACAGCCGCTTGTTTTTCCCCCCGTGATATTATGCGGCTTATTAGGCAGGACTAAAATAAGTATTTTTATATATAAGGCAAGGGACCAGTAAATGTTGGGAGTTGGGGGCATTTATGTGTCATTGCATATGCATGAAAAGTTAGTGCACAGGTACAGAATGCAATGAAAACATCCAGTGATATGTTGTGTGGACCCTCCTTGGGTCTCGACCCGAAACGTCACCATTTCCTTCTCTCCAGAGATGCTGCCTATTCCAGCGATATATTAGTACTTATTGAATGTGAGTTGATCAATAAGAATAAGGAAGCCGTGACATAATTCAGTAAATTGATGAACCTGCATCTGGATTATTGACCAGTATAGTTCAGTCTCCTTGAATTAAGGAAGGAATTGTTTGCGTTGGACATCAAACAAGGTGCTGGAGGAACTCAATGGATCAAGCAGCATTTATTGGGGGAAAGGAATTGTCGAAGTTTCTGGTCAAAACCCTGCATCGGGACTGGCACTGGAACCCACTGACTCACAGAGCTGCCAAGACTAAATCTCAGAGCGATAGAGTCAGACAGCATGGAATCAAGCCCTTCGGCCCAACTAGTTCATGCCGACAAAGATGCTCCTCCAAATCTAATCCCGTGTTTGGCCCATATCCCTCTAAACCTTCCCTATCCATGTATCTGTCCAAATGTCTTTTAAATGCTGTTATTGTACCTGCTTCAACTACCTCCAATGGCAGCTCGTTCCATAAACCCGCCACCCTCTTCCCAACCCATCTCTTGTACAGACATCATCCCTTTCTGCCAGTTTCTTCATCTCCGTTGCATCTGCTCTCCCGATGAGGCCTTCCATTTCCACCTGCATGTATCTCACCTGCCGATCAAAATCCTTGCCCTATGTGTTTGGTGTATCTAAGTGAGAAGGGGTGGATTGGAGGATGGAGTCATGTAGGGGAGAGAGGGGTAGCAACAGAGGTCATCAGGACTAGAGGATCTGAGATATAGGAAGAGGTTGAGTAGGCTGGGACTATATTCCTTGGAGCGCAGGAGAGTGTGGAGTGATCTTATAGAGGTGTATAAAATCATGAGAGGAATAGATGGGGTGGGTGCACAGAGTCTCTTGCCCAGTGTTGGTGAATCGAGGACCAGAGGACATAGGTTTAAAGGTGAAGGGGAAAAGATTTAATAGGAATCTGAGGGGTAACTTTTTCACACAAAGGGTGGTGGGTGTATGGAACAAGCTGCCAGAGGAGGTAGTTGAGACAGGGATTATCCCAATGTTTAAGAAACAGTTAGATAGATACATGGATAGGACAGGTTTGGAGGTATATGGGCCAAATACAGGCAGGAGGGATTAATGTAGCTGGGATATGTTGGTCAGTGTGGGCAAGTTGGGCTGAAGGACCTGTTTCCACACAGTATCATTCTGTGACTATGACTCCATGACCAAAAGCTACCAGTGATAGTATCTAATGGGAAAGGAGGGTGGAGTATGGGACCATGGCTTTCCATGCTGTGTAACTCATGAAGAGAGGAGTGTATGGCTGGTGGACAAATGGAGTGGGTGAGGTAGAAGCTGGGTGAGAGAAGGCAGGTTACTGTGGGAAAGAAGGGTATGAGTGGGAGGATCTGAGAGGGAGTGGGAAGGGCCGAGGGGGAGCAGGTTACGTGAAAGTAGATGATTCGCTGTTCATGCTGTCAGATCATAGACAACTGAGGTGAAATGTGATGTGGTGTTCCCCTGAAGTGCATTTGGCCTCACCGCAGTAGGTACTCAGTAGATGAGTTCAACGATAGAGAGATGGATGTGGGAATAGGGCGAGGAATTGAAATGTCTCCCGACCAGGGGTTCCTGGTGGCCATGACGTTCAGAGCACGACTGCTTGGCAAAACTGTTGCCTCGTTTGGGCTTGACCTCAGCGATGTAGAGGAGGTCACAGCGAGAGCACCAACAATAATTAACAAGGTTAGAAGAGGTGCTGGTGAATCTGAGGGTCCCTGGATGGTGGTGAGGGTGGAGGTATTTTTAGTTTTAGAATTATTTGGATTCAGCGCGGAAACAGGCCCTTCATGAGAGGCGCAGAATAAGGAGAACGTTCTCCCCGTGACTTGCATGGGTTTCCCCCGGCTGCTCCGGTTTCCTCCCACACTCCAAAGACGCACAGGTTTGTAAGCTGATTAATTGGCTTGGTAAAATTGTAAATTGTCCCTTGTATATGTAGGATAGTGTTAGTTTATGCAGATCACCGGTCGGCACAGACTCGGTGGGCCGAAGGGCCTGTTTCCGCGCTGCATCCCAAAATGACTCAGGTTCGATCCTGACTACGGGTGCTGCACTGTAAGGAGTTTGTACGTTCTCCCCGTGACCTGCGTGGGTTTTCTCCGAGATCTTCGGTTTCCTCCCACACTCCAAAGACGTACAGGTATGTAGGTTAATTGGCTGGGTAAATGTAAAAATTGTCCCTAGTGGGTGTAGGATAGTGTTAATGTACGGGGATCGCTGGGCGGCACGGACTTGGTGGGCCGAAAAGGCCTGTTTCCGGCTGTATATATATGATATGATATGATAACTGTCGGGTGTTTAAATCTCAAGAGTCTCACCAGGAGGAAACTGGGCTACAAAAGAAAGTTGTTGAAAATATACAAGGAGGTTTGCTGTCTGAGTCTGAAATATTCAGATACAAGTTCTATAATGCTTGGTACATTTATGAGTAAGGCTAACCTTGTGGGGTACCTCTGGGCATCAGTGATCACTAACATTATAGGCTTTCAATAATAAAATTAAAATTAATGTGCATGTCCAATTTGCATCAGATTTTGGAACACATTGGGAGTGGATTAATGGGCCATCTTTAATGCTTGCTGATGAGACAGAAACAGACTAAAATAGAAAGTAGCAAAGAAGTAAGGGGTGCAGGCCAATGAACTTAATAGACAATAGACAATAGACAATAGGTGCAGGAGTAGGCCATTCGGCCCTTCGAGCCAAAAGGGCGACACAGTGGCATAGTGGTCCAGTTGCTGCCTTACAGCGCTTCCGGCGGCAGAAACGCGGATTCGATCCCGGGTGCTGTCTGTACGGAGTTTGTGCGTCCTCCCGTGACCGCGTGGGTTTTCTCTGAGATCTTCGGTTTCCTCCCACACTCTAAAGACGTACAGGTTTGTAGGTTAATTGGCATGGTATAAAAATGTAAATTGGCCCTAGTGTGTGTGGGGGATAGTGTTAGTGCGTGATGATCGCTGGTCGGTGCTGATTCGGTGGGCCGAAGGGCCTGTGTCCGCGCTGTATCTCTAAACTAAACTAAACTAAAAGAGAGTGTGGATACAAAGAGACAAGTTGACTGATTATTTATGTGCAAAGACAGAAAAACAGCTCAAAGAAAGGCGAGCGAGTAGATCATTTACACCCTCACACTTTTTCAGCCAATCTACAACATCTTGACTGATATTTCTGACTGAGGTTTACAAGAATGATCCCAGGAATGAGAGGGTTAACATATGATGAGCGTTTGACGGCACTGGGCCTGTACACGCTGGAGTTCTGAAGGACAAACAGTACGTTTCATTCTGTACATTGAAACGTACAGAATAGTGAAAGGTTTAGATAGAGTGAATGTGAACAGGATGTTTCCACTAGTGGGAGAGTCTAGGACAAGTCATAGCCTCAGAATTAAAGGATGTTCCTTTAGGAAGGAGATGAGGAGAAATTTCTTGAGATGACATTTAGTCAGAGGGTAGTTAATCTGTGGAATTCTATGCCACAGAAGGCTGTGGAGGCCGTCAATTGATATTTTTAAGGCAGAGATAGATATATCCTTGATTAGTACGGGTGTCAGGGGTTATGGGGAGAAGGCCCTCTGCTCAGTCTGTCTTAACCTACCCGATCTCCCGGTTGCTCAGTACTTCAACACCCCCCTCCCATTCCCAATCTGACCTTTCTGTCCTGGGCCTCCTCCATTGTAATGATGACCAGCGCAAATTGGAGGTACAGCACCTCATATTTTGCTTGGGTAGCTTACACCCCAGCAGTATGAACATTGACTTCTCTAACTTCAAATCGCTCTTGCTTTCCTTCTCTATCCCCTCCCCTACCCAGTTCTTCCACCAGTTTTACTGTCTCCAACTACATTCTATCTTTGTCCCGCCCACTTCCCTGACATCAGTCTGAAGGAGGGTCTCGACCCGAAACGTCACCCATTCCTTCTCTCCGGAGATGCTGCCTGTCCCGCTGAGTTACTCCGGCATTTTGTGTCTACCTTTGATTTAAACCAGCATCTGCAGCAGCTCTTTCCTACGCACGAGAGGTGTTCATGGATGGGTTATATGGATACCCTACATTTGGCAGGAATATTAAATTAGTACTTTGCACCGGTCTTTGCTTTTGAAGATGGTATTTGATCATTAGCGCTGAATAAATTTGGAATTAAATTTGATCATTTAAAATTGGATGAACAAATTGATTTAGATAGAATTAAGAGTCTGAAAATGTTGGCTAGGCTGACTGCTAACCACCCAGGCCTCTTTGGGAAGGTGGAAAATGCAGTGCAAGACCCTAACTCATAATTTTATAAGCTGCCTGCGATTTGGAACAGAGACATAAAACGTAGAACAGTACAGCACAGGAACAGGCCCTTCGGCCCTGCAGGTGTGTGTCAACCATAATGCTATTTTAAACTGCACATATCCGTGCGCATTGCCTATATGCCTCCATTCTCTGCCTGTTCATATGACTGCCTAAATGCCCTGTAACCGTTATTATTTCATCTGCCTCCACCATTTCCCTGGCAGTGTGTATTCTGTGTAGCTGCGTTTGTACGTGCTCCCCGTGACCTGCGTGGGTTTCCTCCGTGATCTTCGGTTTCCTCCCACACTCCAAACCCGTACAGGTTTGTAGGTAAATTGGCTTGGTAGAAATGTAAATTGTCGGACTTGCGGTGGGCTGAAGGGCCTGTTTCTGCGCTGTATCACTAAACTAAACTAAACTAAACTAAACTAAACTAAATTAAACTAAACTAAACTAAACTAAACTAAACTAAACTAAACTAAACTAAACTAAACTAAAATAAAATAAAATAAACAAAACTAAACTAAACTAAACTAAACTAAACTAAACTAAACTAAACTAAACTAAACTAAACTAAACTAAACTAAACTAAACTAAACTAAACTAAACTAAACTAAACTAAACTACACCTGCTATTTATTCTCTGTGGATAAAAAACTTGCTTCCTAAATCTCTCCTTTAAAATTTCCTCCACTCATTTCAAACCAATGGCTTCTTGTATATGACATTTCCACTCTTGGAAAATGACTCTGATTACCTAACCTATTTATACCTCCCCTAATATTATAAACTTCTATCAGGGTGTCCCTCAGTTTCCAACCCTCTAGAGGAAACAATCATTTTTTTGTCCAACCTCTCCTTGTGGCTAATTTTCACTAATGAAGGAACACCCTGGTGAACTTCTTCTGCACCCTCTCACCTTATCCTTCCAGTGATATGGCAAGCAGAAATGCAGACAATACTCCATGTGTGGCCTGGCGACTGACTTTTCTATTCAAAAATTTACTAACTTGCTGACTTTTATATTCAAAAAACTTGTGGAACACCTGTTATCACAGACATGCAGTCAAATTTTGTTCTCTTTCATTACTATATGTTTATCCTGTTCGATCGGTTTATGCTTTTACTGAATATCCTGCTATTGCATGTATTGGAGCAAAGGGATTGTAGCTTGCTCTGGAACTTTTCATTAAAGATCGCAGTACAGTCGTGTGCTGAATAAGTCCCTGGTGAAGCAATCATTTGGATGGTTCTTTATCCGTGGAAAGAATTCAGGGCCTCAGCCTCATTAACGCTTCCAAATTCCTTCTCCACTGGGCTGCTGCTATCATCCTTGTCATTACTCACATGGAGCACACAGCAGCGCTCGTGAGGAACTCATACCATTGCCATTGCAAAAGGTACTGGTACCAACAAGGCGTAAATCAATAGCCCTTTTATATTTATAGTTCTTCAAGACAGGGAAGATAATTCGAGTGAATAAGGAAGAGCTCAGTCCTTCCTATTGTCTTGTTTCTGACTGGGATGATCCCTCAGTGAAACGATCGACTTTCTGTGCTATTTGTTGGTTACTTGTCACTCTGCAGCCTTTGTTCGTCCTTGACGTCCTTTGTGGTTGTAATGGGGAGAGTTTATTCAAGATCATTGTCGATGAACTGCTTCCTTTGGTGAAGTTTTTCGATAGCTTGGCGTCAATAGAAAGCAACAGTTTGCTGATATTTTCAACTACATTAGTATTGGTGTTTGTTCCGAAACAGTCACGGTAGCGCAGCGGTAGAGTTGCTGCTTTACAGCGAATGCAGCGCCGGAGACTCAGGTTCGATCCTGACTACGGGTGCTGCACTGTAAGGAGTTTGTACGTTCTCCCCGTGACCTGCGTGGGTTTTCTCCGAGATCTTCGGTTTCCTCCCACACTCCAAAGACGTACAGGTATGTAGGTTAATTGGCTGTGTAAATGTAAAAATTGTCCCTAGTGGGTGTAGGATAGTGTTAATGTATGGGGATCGCTGGGCGGCACGGACTTGGAGGGCCGAAAAGGCCTGTTTCCGGCTGTATATATATGATGATGATATGATGATGAATCCAAATTCGGGTTGGGTCTGATGGAGATCTTGAAACATGTCACGAGTCAAAAGTGTTTAATCGTCATATGTACTGAGAAAAGTAGAATGAGATTTTTACTTTCAGTAGCATAACAGGTCTGTAAACGCAGTACTCGTAGAAAACGCAATAAACTAAACAAAGTTCGGTAAGTTAATAAACTAATAATCTAAGTTTATTACTATGTTTATTAGGGCAAACAAAAGCCCTGTCCCTCGTGAAACCAAGACCGTTCATTGTTTAGTTGGTGTTTGTGGCGTTCAGGAGCCTGATGGTTGTTGGGAAGAAGCTGTTTCTGAACCTGGAGGTGACAGATTTCAGGCTGCTGGACCTTCTCTCTGATGGCAGGAATGAAATGAGAGCATGGCCTGGGTGGTGAGGGATCCGATGATGCTAGCTGCCTTTTTAAATTCAAATTCTGTTGCAAAGTATTGTCTGCCTTCCTAATATTTTGCTAAATGCTGCATGTCAACCTTCAGTGATTTGTATGTAAGTCCACAGGCATCAGACGGGGATTGTGGGGCAGAGAGATGGGCAGATGGGGGGCTGCCTTGAGAAACAGAGAAACATAGAAAATAGGTGTAGGAGTAGGCCATTTGGCCCTTCAAGCCAGCACCGCCATTTGATATGATCATGCTGATCATCCAAAATCAGTACCCCATTCCTGCTTGCTCCCATATCCCTTGATTCCATTAGCCCGAAGAGCAATATCTAACTCTCTCTTGAAAACATCCAGTGAATTGGCCTCCACTGCCTTCTGTGGCAAAGAATTCCACAGATTCACAACACTCTGGGTGAAGGTGGGTAGCGATGGTTGATGGCCCCACTCTGGGAAAGATCGTGTGACTGGAAATTATTCAAGGACAAGATTGGTATTGGGGTGTCACGGTAACGTAGGGGGGGGAAGAACTTTGGTGTGACAATGTGGAGAAAGGGGGAAGGAAGTGGGTGACCAAAGAGTGGGGGGGAGGGAGCAGTAATGAGTGCGACAATTGGGGGAGGTGATAGGGAGGCTGAGAAAGGAGTGCGTGGATTATGATACAGTGCGGTGCAGAAGAGGAGGGTATGGACAATAACATACAAGGTTGTCCATGTATATATGTGTGCATGTGTGTGTGCGTGCGTGCGTGGTGCTACATTTCTAGTCAACTTGCCTTCCCTTGCGGTTGGACCAAGTCCTCACTCTCTCGAGACCACATGATAGCTGGTGTGCAATAGCCACTCGTCTTTCCACGCACAAGTACCTTCCACTCTCCCGAACGGAAGTGGAAGTAGGTCTGCCTTGACTTTCAGAGACTTCCTAAGAAGCAGAAGAGAAAAAAAGATGAATAATCTCAGAACTACTTTTAGATTAGATTAGAGATACAGTGTGGAAACAGGCCCTTCGTCCCACCGAGTCCATGCCAACCAATAGTCATCCGTACTCTAGTTCTAGGGACAATTTTACATAAGTCAATTAACCTACAAGCCTGTTTATTCACAAAATGCTGGAGTAACTCAGCAGGTCAGGCAGCATCTCGGGAGAGAAGGAATGGGTGACGTTTCGGGTCGAGACCCTTCTTCAGTCTGAAGTGTCTCAGTCTGAAGAAGGGTCTCGACCCGAAACGTCACCCATTCCTTCTCTCCCGAGATGCTGCCTGACCTGCTGAGTTACTCCAGAATTTTGTGAATAAATCGATTTGTACCAGCATCTGCAGTTATTTTCTTATACTATTTAACCTACAAGCCTGCACGTCTTTGGAATGTGGGAGGAAACCGGAGCATCCGGAGAAAATCCACGTGGTCACAGGGTGAACGTACAAACTCCGTACAGACAGCACCCGTAGTCACGGTCGAACCTGGCTCAACCGCTACGCCACTGTGCTACCCCTACTTTGTCCTTCTATTTTTCTATCACAGTTGTGAGATGACATTTAGTCAGAGGGTAGTTAATCTGTGGAGCTCATTGCCACGGAGGGCTGTGGAGGCCAAGTCAGTGGATATTTGTAAGGTAGAGATAGACAAATTCTTGATTAGAACGGGTGTCAAGGGTTATGGGGAGAAGGCAGGAAAATCGGATTAGGAGGCAGAGATCAGCCATGATTGAATGGCGGAGTGGACTCGATGGGTCGAATGGCTTAATTCTACTCCTATAACTTGTGAACTTGTGTACATTTACAACAATTGTTATATCAGAAGGTGGTCTCCGGAGAGATTTCCAAGGCAGACGCTCCAACCCCCACCAGTGTTTTGTTATAGGGACGAGGAACCAGCCTCAGTGGGGAATCACATCTGCTGCAGCTGAAGCAGGAGAGAAGGTATTGATTAAATCTGTCCCTTTCCATCTGCCTGCAAGTTAGATCAATATAATGCAGCAATATAAGGGAAACCTAATGCCAAAGTCAAAGGATATATTTGTTCTGGGAGAATATTGTGTGGAACCTTATCAAACTAGGATTCCAGCCAACTTAATCACCATGGTGCCAGATACAAGAAAAATATCAAAGTAAACCTTTGTACGGTTATCTCTGATTTTTAATTCAAAGAAGTATGATAAGTCGCAAAGTGATATTCAGAATAGCACAACAGATGCTAATGCTAAAATTAAACAATAAGGCATATTTCATTCTACTTGGCAGCTCAGTGTTTTTTAAAAATTTATTACTGTGTTGGTCTCTCTTGATTTTCTTTCTAGCTGCAACTTTCTTCTAGCTGATTAAAGCATGAAGAAATAAATAAACTTGCTGCATCGGGTCAAACAACCCTACCTAGTGTACCTTGCCCTTTGTGCAGGAAGGATCTGCAGATGCTGGTTACTCCTATGTATTCACAGAGAGACCGAGAGCTGACTCGCTGAACACCTTCACTTAGTCCGCCTAGGCCTAAGCGATCTCCCGGTTGCTTAACACTTTAACTCCCCTTCCCATTTCCATACTGACCTTTCTGTTTTGGGCCTCCTCCACTGTCTGAATGAGACCAAATGCAAATTGGAGGAACAGCACCTCATATTTCACTTGGGCAGCTTACAACCCAGCATTATGAATATTGATTTCTCTAACTACAAGTAATCCTTACCCTCTCTCTCTATCCATCCCCTCCCTAGTTGTCCGACTAATTTCACTGTCCTCCCAATTAATTTTACTGATTGTATGCCTCCTTGTCACCTTCCCCGAGGCCAACAATGAACCATTCCACATCTCCTTGAACGTTGTCTGCTTTGATCTGTCGTTATTGACCTTTGTGCAATTGGCCAAGGTACCTGCTCGCTGCGGAATGTGCCATGGGGATTTCCTCAAGTTTAGAATCATAACGTCAGAGTCATAGAGACTATAAACCAGGAACTGTAGATGCTGGTTTACCAAGGAAAGGTACAAAATGCTGGTGTAACTCAACGGATCAGGAAGCTAGCGATCCAGCCCTGGCAATCAGTCTGAAGAAGAGTCCCGACCTGAAACGTCACATATTCACGTTCTCCAGCGATGCTGCCTGACTTTTAGTTTTTGTTTAATTTAGTTTAGAGATACAGCGTGGAAACAGGGCCTTTGGCCCACTGAGTCCATGCCGACCAGTGATCCCAGCACACTAACAGTATCCTACACACACTAGCGACAATATCTTTACAATTTTTTACCCAGACAATTAGCCTGCAAACCTGTATGTCTTTGGAGTGTGGGAGGAAACTGGAGCACCCAGAGAAAACCCACATGGTCACAGGGAAAACGTACAAACTCCATCCAGACAGCAACCATAATGAGGATCGTACCTGGGTCTCTGGTGCAGTAATACCTCTGTGTCACCGTGCCACCTGAAATTGTTGAGTTACTCCAGAATTTTATGTCTTTCATAGAGACTAGAGATGGGCACTTTGCTTGGTATTTGGCCATGTCAAACCACAAACCCATTTACCACCACTTGTTTATAGCTTCTTCGGCTTAGCAAACAAAGTGTTAGTCCAGATATCTCTTAAATGTTGTGAGAGTACCTGTCTCCACCATTCACTCAGGCAATGCATTCAGCCACCTTCTGGGTGGAAAATAATTATCCTTAGACTTCTTCCAACCCTTTCACTCCTCACTGTAACACTATGTCCTCTATGTGACCCTGTGGGTTTCCTCCGGGTACTTTGGTGTCCCCCTACATCCGAAAGGTGCACGATTGGTAGGTTCATTGGCCACTGTAAATTGTACCAAACGTTTTAATGAGTGATAGAATCTGGAAGGAATTGAAAGAAATGTGGGATAATAAAATGGGATTAGTGTGGATTTAGTGTAAAGGGCACATAATGGTGGGGGTGGACTCAGTGGGCTGAAGGGCCTGTTTCTGTACTGCATGACTCTCTGATCTGCTGAGTTTTACTCAGTTATTAATGCCAGATCCCTAAAGCCTGTTAATCTTTTTTGAACGCAAAAGATTCGACGATACAATCTGCAGAGGAGTGGTGACCTGTCCTTTTCCGCTCTCCTCTCTCAACCATAACAGCTCCTCATACGTCTTCATGCTGTGTGTGACATTTTGTCAATAGTCAATAGTCTGTATGCTTAAAAATCACTGCGCTGGGAGTAAATCTTGGTGTAAACCACTTTTTAGCTTTTGATGTTGTAAAATATGCCATTTTCACTCTTTTATTTTTGTGTCTGTTATTTTTGAAACGCTTTCATTATCAGCCATTATTTGTCACTGTGTTCCAGCTACTGTTAAGGAAACGCAACTATCTTCACTGTTCTTGCCTGAAAATCCAAATTCACGCCCCTCTCCAGAGACTTGAGCAAATCATTGAGGATGAAGATTCATCCACTGTCTAATCAGTTGAGACACAGCCCTTCCTGCTGAGTCCAATTATTGGGCAGCAAATGCCTTCACTTTATCATCCGAACTTTTACTTTGAAACAGGATTTCCTTTCAGAAACTATTTGAAATTGGGGACAATTGAAACTAATTCCTGGTTGGCAGCGGCCGTTGGTCGTAATCTGTCTCTGAAGCTGCAACTGATTCTTGGATACAGTGCTGGCACAATGGTCAAATTACTGGATGGGTTACCTGGAGATTTGAGTTCAAATCCCGCTATGGCATCTGTGGAATTAAAATTCTGTGAATAATCTGGAATTTGATAATAAACCAGTAATTGATAATGATGATCACAAGACGACTGGATTGTCATAACAAACCCATCTGGTTCATTAGTGCTCATCAAGAAATGAAATCTGCCAATCTCACCCAGTCTGGGCTGTTTGTGATTCCAGACCCAACAATATCCTCCAACATGGACTAGTTGCAACCGAGAACCAAGAGCACATGATGGGCCACCCAGCATTGACCCACTTACCAAATGTACCAGCAGCAACCACCCAGACCTGGAACCTCTACCATTATGATAGACAAGGGCTTAGGGCACTTGGGGATACCACCGCCTGCAGGTTCCCCTCCAAGGTAAAAAGTGGTTGACGCCAAGATTTCTTCCCAGCACAGTAACATAAAGGATACACACACCTCCCAACTTTGGAACCATATCACCATTTCATCATCCATGCATCACGATGGATGGACTGCAGAGGGATGAAGGGTGGAGGCCATGCAGCAGCAAGTGAGAATTTCCATATTCCGATTCATATCCAGGGCATATGGCAACTAAACACTCTTAAACTCTTGACTCTTAATAGTCCCGCAGATTCCCTGCAGGAAGAGATCTCCAATAATCGGAAGGGATGCAGGGTTTCCTAAAGAGTGTTAAACTGCGAAAAAGATTTTTAGCACTGAATACGCAATGCTGGCAAAAATATGTGGAGGCCAACTGTAAAGTGGAACTGCAGTTTGGCAGCCAGATAATTGAATAGTCACTGTAATGAGTCTGAAATTCGTTAGCCCCATCCTGCTTGTTATTGCAAGGGATGGAACGTATTTAAAAACAAATATGTGGTTTACGGGAAAGCCAGGATGCTTGTTCCATATGGACATTATGACTGTAATTTGTTGCCTGAGATAAAGTAAGCAGTGGTGGCAATCTAAAGTGGTTAAAAAAGGAACATCTGGTTGTAAGATAGACACAAACACTGGAGTAACTCAGCGGGTCAGGCAGCATCTCTGGAGAAAAGGAATAGATGATGTTTTGGGTGCAGGTGGAATATCGGTGATTACAATCCACTCTCCAAGTCACTGAGGATCCCGTTGGTCTTAATTGTTTGGATCAGCCTAGCATGAGGGACCTTGTCAAATGCTTTACTAAAGTCCTTGTATGACATTTAAACACACAGGTTTCACTGAGTGTGTTTAAGACTGAGTGCGTTCAAGCAAGACTCAATTGAGGACTACGATAAAGGTTCACCAGATTGATCCCTGACATGGGAGTAGGATTGAGCAGGAGATGTTAAGCAGCCTATACTTATAAACCTCAGATTTTCCTCTCCCCTGCCTCGCAAGTTGAAGAAGGGTCTCGACCTGAAACGTCACCTTTTCCTTTTCTTCAGAGATGCGACCTGACCCGTTGAGTTACTCCAGCTTTTTGTGTCTATCTTCGGTGTAAGCCAGCATCCACAGTTCCTTCCTATTCATATGTTGTTGTTTTTTAGATACAGCACGGAAACAGGCCCTTCGGCCCACTGGGTCTGCGCCGCCCAGCGATCCCCGCACATTAACACTATCCTATACCCACTACGGACAATTTTTACATTTACCAAGCCAATTTACCTACGTACCTGTACGTCTTTGGAGTGTTGTAGGATGTTCCTTTGAAAAATTAGATGTAGATCCTCAAGCCTGCATTAGGTAGTTTTGTAACAGTGCAGGGCAGAGAAATCAGAGTTGAATGGGAAATTCTGGTTCCACAGATGCTGCCTGAACTGCTGAATGCTTCTGTTTTCCTTTCAGCTGTCCAGCACCTGTAATTCTTACACTTAAGCCACTAAGTGCAAGGCCTAGACATTGCTTTTTTCACAAAATGCTGGAGTAACTCAGCAGGTCAGGCAGCATCTCGGGAGAGAAGGAATGGGTGACGTTTCGGGTCGAGACCCTTCTTCAGACATTGCTTTTCTGCTTTTCAGCAATGGTTTAAAGAAACTGTTGCACGTCAAGCCAATGCCATTTGTAAAATATCCCATAAAAACTGTGTGCCTTCATCTAGTTCCTGATAGGTTTCCATGATGTTCTGAAAATATGTCGAGTCTTTCTGTGAATGCTAAGCTGCATCAGTTTTAGCACACACTGTTATTTTTAATTCACTTGATGTTCTTGCAGCAATTCGAAATTGGCCTCATGACTGCAGCAGCCAGAGACTAACGAGATGTGGCACAACGTGCACAGCACTCTTCCAGCTGCTGGATGGTGATGCTGATTAAAGAATGGACGCTGCATCTATGGCAGAATGAAAGTCAAATGTTTTATTGCTGTATATATACTGTTTACTTTATGAGCTTCATGCGAACAAGGAATTTCATTGCACCCTACTGGGTATGATAATAAACTAAGCCGAATCTGAAACAGAATCACATAAAGGGCAGCACAGTGGCACAGCGTTAGAATTGCTGTCTTACAGCACCAAAGACCCAGATTTAATTCTGACTAAGGGAGCTGTCTGTACCCAGTTTGTACGTTCTCCCTGTGTCTACATAGGTTTTCTCTGAGTGCTCTGGTTTCCTCCTAAATTCGAAAGACGTACAGGTTTGTAGGTTAATTGGCTTTGGTTAAAATTGTAAATTGTCCCTAGTGTGTAGGATATAGCTAGCATGTGGAGTGATCGCTGGTTGGAGCGGGCTCGGTGGGCTGAAGGGCCTGTTTCCATGCTGTATCCCTAAAGTAAAGCCACTAAAGTAAAGCAATCCCTGCGTTAATCTGGCGTCACCCGCAGAAAGAGCCACGCTAAATGCTTGCACTGTGTAACCCTTCTGCAAATCAGCTTTTCCTGCCATGAACAGCAGACCTATGCAGTAAACTTTGATGTGGAGGCTTATCGAACGCCTTCTGGAAATCTAAATAAACTTCAACTAATGTTTTCCATGTATCCACCCTGCTCTTTACATCTTTGAAAAGCCTTCATAAATTTCCACTGAACAATTTCCTATCATCAAACCACATTGTCCCTGCACGATTATTTTTATTGCTTCCTGAATGTCTTGCCGCTTTTTCCTCAACAATGGATTTTGTCATTTTCGGAAAGACAGATGTTTGACAATCTAGCCCACAGTTTCTTGCATTTGGCCTCTCTCCTTTCCAGAGGGTGGAACAACAGATGCAGTTTTCCAATCCATTGGAATCTTACCAGAGCTAAGGGAATTTTCAAAGACTACATCCGAATGTGTTTAGTTTAGTATAGTTTAGTTTAGTTTAGTTTAGTTTAGTTTAGTTTAGTTTAGTTTAGTTTAGTTTAGTTTAGTTTAGTTTAGTTTAGTTTAGTTTAGTTAAGCAGCGCGGAAACAGGGCCTTCGGACCACCGAGTCCGCACCAACCAGCGATCCCCGCACATTAACACTATTCTACACACACTCGGGGCAATTTACATTTATACCAAGCCAATTAACCTACAAACCTGTACGTCTTTGGAGATGTACCTGCCACATCTGTAGCCAGATCTTTTAAGGCCCTAGGATCAAATCATAAAATCCATGAGGCATGCCAGCCTTTAATTCCATTATTTTGCCTGATATCTTCCCCCAACAGATACTAATTGCTTCAAATTTTCCCTCTTCCTTTTGCTCCCAAATTTTCCACAATTTTGTTCCACTGGGACACCTTCTATTATGAAGACAAGTACAAAATATTTGTTCAAAGTCCCTGCCATTTCCCGACATCCCATGATTAATTCTCCAATTACATCCTCTGGGGAAATAATGTTTACAGCAGCTTTTTTCTCTCTTTCCATATACTTGCACAGGCTCTGCCTGACTGTTTCCCTGACAGTACGTTAGCAAGAAGTGTTTCTTCCCTTCTTTTTCAACCTTTCTTTTTCAGGTTTCTATACTTTTCCCAATGTTCTGGTGCCTTTGTAAAACTCTATGTTTTTCCTTTCAAATTGATGCTTCTTTAATTCTCTTCATTAGTCACGGGTATTATTTCTATTTATGGAGCCTCTTTCTCAAAGGAATTTAATAATTCCTCATTTTACAACCAAAATGTACTCTTGGAAAAATGTTCATTAAATGGCATTTGAAGTTCTATTATGTTTTGATCACTCTTCCTCATGGGATTCTTTATTATTAGATCGGTCATTAATCCTGTCTTAAGATGTGATCAGCTTTAGAATAGTCTTGATTCCAAAACGTATTGTTCAAAAAATGGTTGTGAATACATTCCCTGAAATCATCCTATATGCCTTCTTCAGCAATTTCAATATAGAACCCAAACAGAGTCAAATTCACCCACAATTATCACAGTACCTTCTTTACTGACTCCTGATATTGCTTGATTTATACTTATTCCTGACTTGACCAAGACTCTTCACGGCTGGAACACCCGACAACACGCCTGGCTCGTCACCCAGAGAGAAGGGAGTCAGACAGAAGCAGACCGGATGTGGGAAGCGGTACACTTCCTCAATGATGGAGGCCCTGCAACAGCCGGGGGCTCAGCTGGACTGGCCGTCACTTCGAGAGGCTGACTAGGTGGATCGGATGCAGTCTACAGTGATGGAGTAGTGTTGATGAAGGGCACCACGACTATGCTTGGCCCTGCAACACCACCAGGACAATGGGCCTTCGTGATCAGGCCAAGAACCCTGCACTTACAACAACTGGAATTTGAAAATGGCGCCAAAAACTGGTGAATCGGTAAACTGTCTCAGAGTAATACTGCTATATACTTGTACTGTATCTGAGATGCTTATCTAAGAGGTATCTAAGTGCTTATGCATAGTGATACTTGCACTGAACTGTGTACAATAATGAATTACACTGTACCCTAGGTACGTGTGATGATAACGTACAGTTAAAAGGGGGGGATGTTTAACAATGCAGTAAACCTTCAGTGTTACATTGAAGTATTAGTCTATATCATCATATCATATATATACAGCCGGAAACAGGCCTTTTCGGCCCACCAAGTCCGTGCCGCCCAGCGATCCCCGTACATTAACACTATCCTACACCCACTAGGGAGAATTTTTACATTTTACCCAGCCAATTAACCTACATACCTGTACGTCTTTGGAGTGTGGGAGGAAACCGAAGATCTCGGAGAAAACCCACGCAGGTCACGGGGAGAATGTACAAACTCCTTACAGTGCAGCACCCGTAGTCAGGATCGAACCTGAGTCTCCGACGCTGCATTCGCTGTAAAGCAGCAACTCTACCGCTGCGCTACCGTGCCGCCCTAGATGTGTGTGATCAAGTCTGCGGAGTAGGACTTGGATCAAAGGAAAATGATGATGGGAGAATGGACCAGTCAGCACAGAATTATCAATGTAGGTAACAAATGACAAGTCACACTGCAATTTGTGCGGTGTTGCAGTTAGCAGTGGGTCGCGATGTAGGAATGCCAGTGTGATTTATGTGGTGCTGTGCTAATCCGACCAGCAACATGCGAAGCCACACAGTATTGTAGCACAACCTCACCCACCCAGCAGTCCTTTTCACTGTTCCTGTGCTTTGGACAAGGCTCCTTCCATTGTCGATGGTCATCAGTTCCCTTTACGGAATGCCTGACGTTTTCTGACAAGGCTCCAGATGCGATTGAAAGGAGTTGCTACTTTCTGACCGCCTTTTTATCTGCAGAAAGATTTGAAAACTTTTGACATTTTTGAAGTAGAATGTATGCACCTAAATTTAAAACGAAGGCACCTGTGTGTAAGGCCGCTAGGATGCTAAATGGAAACTGTTTTCCTCAGAGGCTGAACAAGAAGCAATTTGTTCACTTGTCTGGGTAATCAATAAACCTACTGTGCTGGAAAGTCCTGCCTGTCTGGAAAAGGGAGATAAAAGGCAGCGTAGCGAGGTAGGCAGAGAGAACACTGAGATTTTAAACAGAGAGTTGCAGAAGCAGACCAACTCCAAAAGTCAAATTATTACATGAAGATAAACTGTACTGATTGAGTTAATTGAATTTGATTATAACTTGCTCTGTAAATTCAGTTGCTTTGCAGTAAAGCAGGTTCATGAATCATACCAAGCCTTGCCTGACCAACTGTTCACATCAACGTGTTCAGAGGGATTGAAGAGGTACGCATGTGACAAGGAGCAAATATAACGTTCAGCCACAGGAGTTTACAATTGTTACACTCCCGGGGCAATATACAAATGGATGCAGAGCAGAAGGATTCAACTGCTATCAGAGTAAGGCATCGAGAGCCTCTATCTGCCTTAGATTAGCGAAAGGACTCTCAACTCTGAGTTCCATCCTTGCCCCAGGACCAGAGGGCTTGAGCTATGGGGAGAGGTTGAGGATTCTAGGACTTTTATTCCTTGGAGCGTAGGTGGATGAAGGGTGATCTTATAGAGGTCTCTTTGATCATTAAAGGAATAGATAGGGTAAAAGCACAGTCTTTTGCCCAGATCCGGGGAGACGAGAATCAGAGGACATGGATTTATGGTGAGGGGGGAGAGATTTAATAGAAAACCGTGGGGCAACATTTTTACATAAAGGGTGGTAGGTGTATGGAATGAGCTGCTGGAGGAGGTGGTTGAGGCAGATACTATCACAACATTTCGGAAACATTTAAACAGGTACAAGAATAGAATAGGTTTAGAGGAATATGGGGCAAATGCAGGCAGGTGGGATTATTGTAGATGGGTCACGTTGATCATCTTGGGCAAGTTGGGCAGAAGGACTGTTTCCATGCTGTATGACTCTAATTGAGCACCTAATCCAGTCTGTCACTTTGGGCAAACAACTGTGTTGTTGGGGGTCTTAACTTGCAGATGTGATATTAATCCAAATCCCAAGAAATTGGCAAAGTTGGTTGTGAAAGATTTTTAATACCATTTGAAGAAGCATTGAAAATAGCAAGGGGCACATTGAGGGAGAGCAATGTCCATCACCAAGAGAGGTTTGGTTCCACCACCACAGTCTCGTAGGACATAGCCTCCAGACTGGGGGGATTTGCAACAGGTACTGAGTGGGCCAACATGTGGGACCTCATGAATGCTAAATAGTCTACCACAGCTTTTTAGTTTAGTTTAGTTTAGAGATGCAGCTGGGAAACAGGTCCTTCGGCCCACCAAGTCCTCGCCGACCATCAATCACCCACTCACACTAGTTCTATCTTATCAAACTTTCTCATCAACCTCCTACACATTAGGGGAATTTTACAGAGGTCAACTTACCTACAACATGCATGCCTTTGGGAAGTGGGAGGAAACCGGAGCACCCGGAGGAAACTCAATGGTCACAGGGAGGACATGAAAACTCCACATAGACAGCACCCAAGGTCCAGATTGAATTCGGGTCTCTGGGGTGTGAGAAAGTCGCTCTATCCACTCTGACACTGTGCCGGCCTACCATAATGATGCTTGAATCCATAATTGCACTCATAGCAGTAATCTTTGCAAAGTGCTTGCAGAGTCCAGGTCCCACCTTCACATTGAGCTCATCCTACATTGTGTCGTGTGGCATTGTGATCGTACGAAATGGGATCGATCAGTTTAAAACCGGGCATCCAAGTGGAATACATCAGGGAGTTTAAAAGCAGGCATCTACGAGATGCTATCATCAGCTGAAATACATGCCTCAGCAATCTGTTACTTTCTGCCTTATTCTACCTTATTCTGTCATGACTGACAAACCAGGACTAATCAATGAGGATTGCAGATGAGCATGCTAGAGATGGTGGCGGGCACATTTAGCAGAAGTGTGGTGAATCTGGTGAATCTGCAACACAGGAAGGCGATGGACAGACTTCAACAATACCACAGCCAATCGATCAAATCAAAATTCTGCAGACTACCACATCTAGTCGCGAGAGGCAGTGGGCAATTAAACAACTGATGGGAGGTGAAGGCTCCAGCAATAGTTGGGCTCAGCATGTGAATGTAATAGACAAGTTAGAAGCAATCATTTTTGGTTATAAGGGCAGAGTGGATTATCCATCTTGGCTTCCTCAGACCCCAGACCCCAGACCCCAGACCCCAGACCCCAGACCCCAGACCCCAGACCTCAGACCCCAGACCTCAGACCCCAGACCTCAGACCCCAGACCCCAGACCTCAGACCCCAGACCTCAGACCCCAGACCCCAGACCCCAGACCTCAGACCTCAGACCTCAGACCTCAGACCTCAGACCCCAGAAGTTAGCCTTCAGTCAATTCAATTCGCTCCCAGTGATGTTCAAAACTGACTGTGAGCATTGGAAAAGGTAAATACTTTGAGACTGCACAGCAATAGTACTCATTGATCTGAAGACTTTAGCCTCAAGGGCTAACCATGCGTCCAGGCGAAAAGTTTATAACTCAAGCATCTACTCAACAGTGTTTAATATTGCCCAGGTAGCTTCCGCTAATAAAAAAGCAAGATTAATCTAATCCAGCTAGTTACTGCCCAGTCTGAACCATACCATTCTCAATGTGGTAGATGGTGCCATCAACAGTGCTCTCATGTGGAACCTGTATTTCAGAAATCACCAATGTCATTTTGAGATTCAAAAGGACCACTTGGCTCCAGGCCACTCCACAATCTTGGACCAAAGAACAGAATCTCAGAGGGGAGTGACTACTTTTGAGACCAAGGTAGCCTTTGCAAATGTGTGGCGTCAAAGAGACAAAGTAATACTGAAGTCAATACAATACAATACAATACAATACAATATATCTTTATTGTCATTGTACCCTGCGGTACAACGAGATTGGGAATGAGCCTCCCATACGATGCAATAATTTAAGTAATTAACAGCAACCCAATGAAATGAAACAATTGTAACAGTTTTTAGACAGGGTAAAGTGCAAGTTGATCTATGCGTTGTGGCCATCCGGCTCAGCAGGACCGGTTCATAGCAGCTATGGCCCTGGGGATGAAGCTGTTCCTGAGTCTGGAGGTGCGGGCGTAGAAGGCCTTGTATCGTCTGCCCGATGGAAGGAGTTCGAACAGACTGTTGCAGGGGTGTGAAGAGTCTTTGTGGATGCTGGTGGCTTTTCTGAGGCATCGTGTGTTGTAGATGCCCTCCAAGTCTGGTAGCTTTGTTCCGATGGCCCTCTGAGCTCTATGGACTACCCGCTGTAGAACTTTCCTTTCTGCCTCCATGCAACTGAGGTACCACACAGGGATGCCATGCGTTAGGATGCTCTCTATAGTGCAGCGGTAGAAGGTCGTCAGCAGCTGTTGGGGTAGACCAGACTTTTTCAGTGTTTTTAAGTAGAACAGTCTTTGTTGTGCCTTCTTGACCAGTGCAGCAGTGTTATTGGACCATGTTAGGTCCTCCGAAATGTGAGTGCCCAGAAACTTGAAGCTGGACACTCTCTCCACACTGTCCCCAATGGGCATCAAGGAGAAAATATTCAGGTTTGGAGTCAAAAGAAGATGATTGTGGTTGTTTGTGGGCCATCATACCAATGCTAGGATATTGCAGTTGAAGTTCTTAGTTCATGTTCATATGTTATAGTAGAAGAATCAAGCCATTTGGCCCATCAAGTCTACTCCGCCATTCAATCATGGCTAATCTATTTTTCCGTCTCAACCCCATTCTCCTGCCTTCTCCCCATAACCCCTGACACCCTCACTAATCAAGGCAGTATCTTTGACTCAGCCATCTTGCAGCTGGTTTTCCAGAACCCTTCCCTCAATCATCAGATCAGAAGAGGGGGAGTTTACTAATTGTCGCTCAATGTGCAATTCTGTTTGCAATTTCTCGGAAAGCAGAGTAGCCCATGCTCATATGCTGAAAGTCAAATTTAACACACAGGCTTGGGCTGATAAACAGCAAGTAGTGTTTGTGACATAAAAATGTCAAGCGACGATAACTTCCATAAAAAATAAAATTTAACCAATGGTATTGAATGTAAGTTCTTAGACGGTGCCTGCGGAAGGCACGCAGCATCATCAAGGACCACAGCCACCCAGCACGCAGGCTGTTCTCCTTGTTACCGTCATGCAGATGATACAGGAGTATGGCTGCGCGTACCACCAGACTTAAGAACAGTTTCTACCATCAGGCTTCTGAACTCATAAACACATTTCAAGTCATATATGTTGATTATTTTTAATATTGTCTTTTTACCTATTTTTAATATTGTCTTTTTACCTTACTAATGTCATTTTTAAAATCTTATTTATCCTTGGAATATTACTGCTGAGGTGACCCGTTGTCTTGTCAAATACATTTCATTGTACCGTTGACCCTGTGCCAACCTACACATGACAAATAACATTTATTATTATTATTACCAAATCGCCATCAATGCTTTGGGAGCACCTTGCACCACTGTACCGCCCCCAAATAGTCTGCCACAGCTTTTTAGTTTAGTTTAGTTTAGAGATGCAGCTGGGAAACAGGCCCTTCTGCCCACTGAGTCCTCACTGACCATCAATCACCCACTCACACTAGTTTTATGTTAACTCACACTTCTCATCAGCCCCCTACACATTAGAGGCATTTTGCAGAGGCCAACAGCATGCATGCCTTTGGGAAGTGGGAAGAAACCAGAGCACCTGAAGGAAATTCAATGGTCACAGGGAGGACATGAAAGCTCCACATAGAAAGCACCCAAGGTCCAGGTCTCTGGGGTGTGAGGCAGTCCCTCTATCTGCTCTGGCATTGTGCCGCCCTACCATACAGATGCTTGGATACATAATGGCACTCATGGAAGTAATCTTTGCAAAGTACTTGCAGAGTCCAAGTCCCACCTTCACATTGAGCTCATACTACATTGTGTCGTCTGGCACTATAATCATATGAAATGGGATAGACCATTCAATGGCATTGTCATCAATGCACTTGGGGCACTCTGGCTGGACATTCAAATGATTGAGCCATGTAAATATCACAGCTATGAGAAGGTTAGGTCCTGCAGTGAGTGGCTTGTTTCCTGACTTCCTAAGGTCTTTCCACCATCGGCAAAGCAAGTCAGAAGAGTGATGGAATATTATTCTCCACTCGCCTTGATGAGTGCAGATCCAAAAGTACTCAACACTATTTAGAAATAAAGCAATCCACTTGATTCATAACCAACCACCGTCCAAAACATGTATTTCCTCCACTCAGGCCACTCAACCAATATGTCCCCAACCCACCATCTCCACCTCCAAAAAAGATAAAGACAGCAGGCACAAGGGAACATCATCTCCAATGGTGTCTCTTTCTGTTTAACTTGCAAATATATCACCATTTGTTTGTCACTGCTGGTTTTAAGTCCTGGAACACCCTCTTCAGCAGTACCGTGGCTGTAATTTCACCAGCAGGACTGCAGTGGTTGAAGAAAGCAACTCACCACCACCTTCTCAAGAGAAATCATGGGTAGAAAATAACTAATGTACAACTATACTCATTAACTCCCGGATCTATCCCCATAATCTTTATGTTTGTAATTCTCTTTTTTCTTTGCTTTCTCTCTATTAGTTTATAGTCTTTTTTTTCCAGTCTCTTTTCATCTTTATTTTTTCTTTAAAAACTTAAAAATTGAAGCTATGTAAGAACTCTATAACCAGTTTGTCGTTTATTATTTGTACATATGCTTTAAAATTAAAAAAAAAAAAAAAAAAGAATTAAAAAAAAAAAAAACTAATGACCATGCCTTTAGACGTTAGACTTTAGAGATATAGTGTGGAAACAGGCCCTTCGGCCTACTGATTTTGCACTGTGACCAGCGATCACACCAAACACTCGCACTATCCGACACACTACGGACAATTTACAGTTTGCAGAAGCCAAGACACCTGTGTGTCTTTGGAGTGTGGGAGGAAACCGGAGCATCCAAAGATAATCCCACGTGACCACAAAGAGAACATACAAAAACCGTACAGTCAGCACACATAGTCAGGATCAAACCCGTTTCTCTGGCGCCATGGGGCAGCAACTCTACCGCTGCACCACTGTGCCACCCCTTGCCAGTGATAATAAATCCTAAAAAGTAATTAAACAGAAAGTTAGGCGCACACTCCCATTTATACACATGCTCCTTTCTGTACAAAATCATGTCTACATAAACATCCCTTTCAACATGCACACTTCAGCACCACAACCTGTCATCACATTCTTATCTTAATACACATTTCAACCAACTTGCACGCACATAACTATTCATGCTATCTACACACATAGACCAATCTATTGCCACGTCTTGGTATTCAGGCAGATTTCTCCATCACACGCATCTATCATCACCCATTCACTCCTATCTCCACACAGATCCTTACCTACATGCGTGCAAATAATCACATACTTTTGTTCATGTATGTCTGTATGTATGTATGCAGATCCACCATATACACACACACCTGTTTCCACACACTCTCTCCTTTCTACACACATGCAAAATGTTTGTTCACACACATGCAGATCAGCTTTCTAGTGTTGTTGCTGCTCCACTTGAGGTTAACCCTGGATGTCAATGACCCAATGGATTCCTTAATGTATCATCAAAGCAGAGCCTGCAGAGATCTCCTGACCCGAAGCAGCTCTATTCGAGATCTTCCTCGAGACTGCTGTGCTGTGTGGCAGAAGCTCCTAGTGGGCCACAGTCTGTAAGGGGGAAGCCATCAGCCGGCCCCTACTCGTCCCCATGGAGAGCGAGGAGAGGGACATCTGTTTGCTGGTCAATCCAGATGTCTAAGCAAAGTGATGGCTGGAGGCCTTACAGCAGCCTGGGCCTTGCTTGGATCGGGCAACCTAGAGCGTAGACTGAACTTTGAAAATGGTGTCAAAACATGATGCCTCTTGCATGGCCTCAGTGGACTATTTCTGTACACTTTGCTAATCGGGGATTATGCTTAGGTATGGAAATACTGTATTGGACTGTACATAAGGAAAGGATTTCACTGTGCATTTGCACGTGATAATAAAGAACCATTGTGCCATTGTTTGAACCATTGAGTGAATGAGCAGCTCAGCAAGCACTATGTTGACCTTGTGAATCTCCCGTCTGGTCTGGGACCCAGGCACGTTCTTTGTTATGTTTCTCAAATAACATGTTGGACTTTCACTGGTTCGGAGCCTGAGATCGAAAACCAATTTTGGATCCGATCCAATTCAGAATTTGGGAATTCACTAAACCAGATAAGAAAAATTGTTGGGCACAGTCCAGCTTTATGTATGGACTCGATTTAGCTCCATTTGTAAACCTAATAATGTGGCTGATATTTTGTTGGATTTGCAGATATAAAGTCAATTATTAACTGAGAATATTATTGCTTTAATGGCCACACGTATTTTGTTAAAATTGAATGTGAACTCTTTTAATTAGTGGGCCTAACAGTGTGGGACAGAGGGAATTAATGGGAATGAGATAGACCGCATTGTAAATGTCATCGTTGTAATTACGAGGATAATTATTGTTAACCAGCAGAATTCAGTCCTTATCTCTCATGTGAACAATAAGCCAGGAAAGGACAGTTAATAATGATTTGTGTGGGTGGTTTTGTAGTGGGCTGTGAATCCAAGAGTCGTGTTGGACAACAAGATCACGAGCGACATTGTGACTGTAATTCCCCTCATTTTAAGATCATCCTTTCACGATTAATGTCTGGACCTGTACTTGAGATTGTGCTGTACAACCAATTTGGACTAAAGAACAGTAGGGTTTGCTGAACTTGCTTTATTTTACTTGGACAACTGTAGTGACTTTGCACAAAGAGTGGCAATTGAGGATATGCAGATCCGGGCAGCTAGAATGCTAAATTTCCATCTGTTAGTAATGTAATCGAATCTCTTTAGGTTTCTGCCATTGGGCTTTGGAGGCCACAGAGGATAATTCTCTTGAGTGGTAATGCTAAATAGAGACCATTTCACTGGCTGCTGTTTTTATTGCTGCCTCAACATTCAGTTCTGCTGAAGACTATCCCAAGTCTTTGTATGTACTTGTATTCACTGGAATTTAGAAGGATGAGAGGGGATCTTATAGAAACATATAAAATTCTTAAAGGATTGGACAGGCAGAATGCAGGAAAAATGATGATCCTGACGTTGGGAGAGTCCAGAACCAGGGGTCACGGTTTAAGAATAAGGGGTAGGCCATTTAGGACTGAGACGAGGCATAACTTTTTTACTCAGAGAGTTGTGAATCTGTGGAATTCTGTGCCACAGAAGGCAGTGGAGACCAATTCACTGGATATTTTCAAGGGAGAGTTAGATTTAGCTCTAAGGGTGAAGAGAATCAAGGGATTTGTGGAAAAAGCAGGATTTTAGATGATCAGCCATGATCATATTGAATGGCGGTGCTGGCTCGAAGGTCTGAATGGCGCAATTCCTGCACCTATTTTTCTATGTTTCTATGTTTCTATTTAAAGTGTGCATTCTGAATGCCTTCATGCATACAAGATGGCGGAGCTAACTTGCAATGAGTGTATACATGCACTGCATTGTTTTTCTCTGCACTTTCTCTGCAGCTGTAACACAACATTTCACACAGTGTTTATTTACCTGATGTACCCATATGTGGCACGATTTAATTTATTCACAAAATGCTGGAGTAACTCAGCAGGTCAGGCAGCATCTCGGGAGAGAAGGAATGGGTGACGTTTCGGGTCGAGACCCTTCTTCAGACTGATGTCGGGGGTTGGACAAAGGAAGGATATAGGTGGAGACAGGAAGATAGAGGGAGATCTGGGAAGGAGGAGGGGAAGGGAGGGACAGAGGAGCTATCTGAAGTATCCCCCTCTGTGATTTCTCCTGCCCTCCTACTCTACGACCTGCTCCCCCTCTGTGGCACGATTTACCTGGATAGCATGCAAAATGAGGTTTTCATCTCAGTACGTGTGATAATAATAATAAACTAATACAAATACGTCCTTGTACTGTACCCTTTCAACAGTTGTTTCAGACCTATAATTTCAACACTACACAACCTAATTTTGCCCGTCTCTTAAGGGTGTTGAAAGAAGGATGGCTGATGAGAGCTCATAACTTAGGTAATCATTTTCCTACTGCTGCTTTTAAAATGCGCACACATTCACGGGGATTAAGAGAACGTGAGACTGAGATACAGAGGGAAAGGAGAGCAGGCAAATCAAAAACAATGCAGAGAAGTGTGAGATACTTGAGCATGACAGGTGCAAGCTGGAGGCAAGTATTATTCCTCTCCTATCCCCATAAATTGGACACTTCACAGCAACACTGCAACACTGCAATAGATCATTAAAGAAATTATGTCTGTTGGCTACACTGCGAGAATGACATTGATGGGTCTGAGACTTTTGTTTTAACTCCTGCCCTGACTATATAACACTTTGGAGTGTCTACACATTTTCAATAGGTAGCGCGGGGATCAATAAACACAGCTTCTGACAATTTATGCCCAGAATTAGCTTAGAAATATCATCAGATATCATGTTGCAGTAGCAGGAGGGCAGACACTGACAACAGCACAACACAATGTAAGCTACCTGAAATTCTGTTTACCTAATTACAAGACTTTCGCAGTAACCAATTCTCATCTGCATAATTCAGATCATTAGCAAGCCATACAACAAGCAATTACTAAAATGTAAAACTGTCACACTGTTCAGCATTCCCTAAATACACGTTGAATGTTCGAAAGCATTCCCTCGAATGAGTTACGGACTGTATCCTAAGCCAAGGGTTCAGATGGTTGGTGCATGGAATAATAGATACCGAGGGATGAGTTACAGGCCGGGTCCTACCAAAGCCTGCAACAAGCAGGGATGACGTCGGAGATTAGCTTCATAAATCATTAAAAGCAAATACTTCAAGTGGTTAAGCCTATATGAAAAGCCACTATTATATTTTAGTAGCAGCAGTGAAATATAAAACTCAAGTCGTGAAGATGAGTGTATATAAATTCACGGTAGATCATAAATAGAGTAGGGTTTTGATCATCACACTGTGTGCAGACTCTAAACAACTCTGAATTACTGGGGCGCTGCATGGTAAAAGGAAACAGTTGTAAAGACTTCAAAAAGGCATTGAGGTAATTTGATCAATGCATGCAGGAATGGAATGGGAGAGAAACAGGGTTTTTTTTCCAGGTAGTCAAGGGTTTTGAATAAAAGAGATAAGGCTGATTAATAATTTAGATTATCCGTTCAGTTCAGTTCAGTTCAGTTTAGCTTATTGTCACGTGTACTGAGGTACAGTGAAAAGCTCTTTGTTGCTGGAGCCAGGTACTATTCTCTCCTATCCCCATAAATTGGACACTTTACAGCAACACCGCACAATTATTTTTGGTTGTGAAGATGCGAAAAGACCATTGGACTTCGATGTGAATAGGTCAAATGGATGGTTGGTGAAAAGGGAATAAAAGGAGATGTAATGTAGGAGTGGATGTTCAGTGGATTAGGATCACTGCTTGCACAGAGAATGAACCAACAAAGACCATTTGCACGTGTGTGGATGAGAGGCAATACATCCTGTTTGTGTAGTGTTTGTGTGGTGTGGTTTCAAATGATGCCTTGCATCCCGAACAATGGTCTAATTCAGCTTTCAAGTGCCTGATAACAAAAAGCAGTCTGATTTTATCTAACACTCTCAACGTACTAAAACAACTCATATTGAAAAGCAAAACACTGCAAATACTGGGAATCTGATCTAAAGTCAGAAAATTATACACTCGGTATGTCAGTCAGCATCTGTGGAGGAAGAAACAGAATTAGTGTTTCGGGTTGATAATTCTGATAACTATCCTGAAATAGTCATTGATTGCATTCAACATAGAGATTGATAGATTTCCTCATTTCCTCACACTCCTTCCACCCATCCTCTCCATGCACATACACTCACGCCTAGAGTTTAAGGAGATACAGCATGGAAACAGGCTCTTCGGCCCACCGTGTCCGCGCCGACCAGAATCACCCATACATTAGTTCTATCCTACACACTGGGGACAATTTTTACAGAAGCCGAATAACCTATAATCCTGCACGTGTCTGGAATGTGGCAGGAAGCCAGAGCACACAGAGAGAATCTTTGTGGTCACGGGGAGAGTGTACAAACTGTACAGGCAGCACCCACAGTCAGGATCAGATCCGGGTCTCCGGTGCGTCAGGCAACAACTCTATGGCTTCGCCATTGTGCCAAGCCAGCACGTTGTTGGCATTCCGACTATTATCATACTCATTCCTCTGAGCCTACATTTAAAAAAAACTTTCATTGAAAATACTTCAACTTGACAGCGAAACCTTCACATCGCTGCTGGCAACATATTAAAATCACTTGCTATTTTGACACAATGTGTAGATTTTTCTGATCAGGGCATAACACTTTACTGCTTAATCTTTACACAAGCATAAAACATTCCCCAATTAGCCATGCTTTCACTTCTCAACACATTGAGTATAGAAAATAAGGTCCTTCAGTCATCCCAAACACAGTAATAGCCCTTAGAAAAGATCACATTTTGCACAGTAAAACTGCTTTAATTTCCACTCAGACTCAGCGTGAGGGATTAAATGGACTGTGAAACAAAATGCTCTTTATTCCCACCTCTGTAAACTCTCTCTGGTTGCCCTGCCCCAAATGTAATGGGCCGAATCTTCCCTATCGCCAACAGGCACTGAAGGAACTGTTCACTTTCAGTCACTCAAATCGCAGTAAATCCCAGACAAAAGACCTCCCAGAACACAGACAGATTGGAGATGGGGGGGATTCAGAGTTTAAATCTGACCCTCACCTCTGCCTAGCGGGATTCTGTTCAGCATTGCACCGGGCATTGCCTCTGATACCCCAGATCAGTTGGGCACCCAATCGATGTATATGGGAACTTTGGGCATGTGCACTTAGAAGCAAAGAGATTGTGAGGCTTTTTTTGCTTTCATTATATTGTTTAAGTTAAATGATTTTAATTATTTCCAAGTGTTTTTTTAATATAGAATCAAACAACTTGGTTAGAGGCAATCGTAAGATTTTATTTTCACGCACAGGGTGGTGTACCAACTGGAACAAAGTGGCTGAAAAGATGATGGATACAGGTACTCTTATGATATTTAAAAAGTATATGGACAAGCACTAGAAGTGCCAAGATATAGAAGGGGTTTGACCTATTACTAGTAAATAGGATGAGTATAGATGGGTACTTGATGGAGTTAAGCCCTCTGGCCCCTTAGGTACATGCCTACTACCATCTTTCCAGCCACTTTATTCCAGTTGGTACTCCACCCTTTGCATGAAAACAAAATCTTACGTTTGCCTCAAACCATCTTACCTCTCACGTTAAACATGTCCTTTGGTTTTAGATGTCTCCATAATAGGGAAAATGTTCACCCTATCTCTGTCCTTCAAAATTCTGTATAACTCTATCTTGTCCCCATTCTGCCTCTTTAAATTCAAGGAAAATAAACTCCGCTTACCAGGCACCCCTCATGATTGAAAATTTCCATTCCAGGCAACATCCTATTAAATCTCCTCGTGCAATCCTGTCTTTCTTTGACTGAGGTAACCGGAACTGCACATCATTAAATCGCTGTGGCCTCATTCGAGTGTTATACGCTTTTAAATAATTTTATTTTATATTTATGTATTTGTCCATGTCAACTGTAACATATTGTAAACATATCTCTGAATGTTCCAATCTTTAAAAGGCTTTTAAATTCAATGAGAATTTTGGTAGAATGCAAAGCCATGCCTCATCGGACTTTCCTTACTTCATCATACACGAAACGTTATTCATGATATTCCCTTTATCGTACATCTTTACACTGTGGATAGTTCGATTGTAATCATGTATGGTCTTTCCGTTGACTGGTTAGCACACAACAAAAGCTTATCAATGCACCTCGGTACGCGTGACAATAAACTAACTAACCAACTAACCAACTAACCAATGAACTAACTAACTAACTAACTAACTAACTAACCAACCAACCAACCAACCAACCAACCAACCAACCAACCAACCAACCAACCAACCAACCAACCAACCAACCAACCAACCAACCAACCAACCAACCAACCAACCAACCAACCAACCAACCAACCAACCAACCAACCAACCAACCAACCAACCAACCAACTAACTAACTAACTAACTAACTAACTAACTAACTAACTAACTAACTAACTAACTAACTAACTAACTAACTAACTAACCCCTGGTGGCAAGGAAGGCAGAACCTCTCCATTATACCACCCTTGGCCTGGTGACCATCTGGACCTCAACATCACACTTGAAGATATCAAACGTTTGTGACGTCTACTCTTCGACTATGTAAGCCCAGGTGTACGGATTCTCTGACAGGTCCACTGGGATATACGTGAGAAAATGAAAGCAGGAATAGATAACTCAGCACTTCCAGCCTGCCCCACCATTCAGCATGATCATAAATGATCTGCCTCAGTTCTCATCTTCTCACCTAAGACTGCTCCTCACATCACTTAATTCCCCAACACTTGGAAATTTTATCTGCCTCTTTTTTAAACACCTCCCGATGATCTATCCTCCGCAACACTCTGCGCTTGATAATCCCTGAGGTTCATAAGCCTTCAGCTAAAAATTTTAACATTTGTTGTGTTCAGAGACAAGTCCTCCGCATTTCCATTTCTTTCAAACCTACAAGATGAGATTGGGGAGGTATAACTCTTTGCAGAAAGATAAAGACTAATCCTGACCACAGCCAATGCTGACAGCATGAGAACATAACATGATAGCCAGGAAGAGATGAGGCCACTGTTCAGTGTGGTTGTGGCTGATCCAATCTTGGCCTCTACATCACTTTCATGCTCTCCCTCTATCCCAACTCCTTTGTAGGTCAAACACCTGTCAATTTCAACTTGAACATGTAATGTCCCGTCATATCTGTTAGTCTTGAGTCATGTTCTGTGTTTAGATTCTCATTTCAGGTCCCTTGACTTCCTGCCATTGTAATTGTCAGCCCAGCCTTGATTGTTTCCACCTGTGTGCCCTTACCTCATGTATATATAGTCCACGCCTCCCTTTGTCCTGTGCCAGTTCGTATTGTGATTCATGTGCTCTCGGTCGTAGTATAGCTAGTAAGTAATTTTTGTAACTAATGTTTTTGTAGCTGAGTAAGTTTAGAGTTTTTGGTTCGAATCGCAGTGTTCTTTAATGTGAAAATTAAAGAACGCCTTTATTTTCTCCAAATTGACTCTTGTGTGTGAGTCGTGCATTTGAGTCCAGTTCCTGTGTGCCCCAGAGCATAACAGAATGAACTGGCCATAATATGGACTCAGCCGACTCTAAGATTTGGAAATCAGCCCTTGCCAACCAGGGCACTAAGATCCAGCACCAGGAGGAGCAGCTGCGCTCAGTCAGTCACGGGGTGCGCGAGCTGAACGATAGACAAGGCGAGTTCCAGTCATCAGTGACGACCCAGATTAACCACCTCGCTGTACAACTCCATCAGGTTCTGACTCGTCTCGACCCAACCTCGGCAGCTTCTCCACTGGCTCACGTTGAACCTTCAGCCGGCCATCCGCCTGCTGTTCCGGCCACGCCTGCGAACCCCACGCTGATTCTACGCCTGGCTTCACCAGATAAGTTCTCTGGAGACTCGGAGAATTGTAGATCATTCCTTGTACAATGTGATCTCCACTTCAAGCATAACCCTGCACACTTCCCCTCAGACCAGGCCAGGGTAGCATTTATTGTGTCCCATTTGACGGGACGAGCCGCAGCATGGGCCACTGCGGAGTGGTCTCGGGGCTCCACAGTCTGTCAGGATCTAGACCTCTTCCAAAGAACATTTAGCAGTATTTTTGATCACACTTCCTCTGCTAAGGAAGCTTCCCGAGTCTTACTGCAGCTAAAACAGAACACTCGCCCAGTGATAGACTATGCCATTGACTTCCGAACCCTTGCAACAGACAGTGGGTGGAATATGCCTGCACAAGTGGATGCATTCATGAATGGGTTGTCGGAGGCTATAAAGGACAGACTTTCACCTTTTGAGTTACCCAGTGATCTAGAGACATTAATTACCAGGGCTATTCGTGTCGATAACAGGATAAAGGAAAAGGAAAGACACCAGGCTGCTGATCGTCCTCCCAATCACCAGGGGCGCTCCTCCGGGTCCTTCACACCGAAGAAGTCATCGTTCCCTGTCCATCGCTGGCCGGAGAAAACAGCGTCCTCTCAGCCGTCGGAGGAACCCATGCAGCTAGGACGAACCAGGCTGACTCCGGAGCAGCGACAGCGCCGCCTGAAGGACGGAGCCTGCTTTTACTGCGGTCAACAAGGACACCGTCTGGCCGACTGCTCGGTAAAAGGGGTGGCTCACCAGTGAAAAGGAGGACACTGGTGAGCCAATTCCCCATTTCGGACTTACCTCCTCGACCTCTGACACAGGCCACCCTCACTCTGAATCAGCAAATTGTGACTCGGGGGGTTTTGATCGACTCCGGAGCCGACGAGAGTCTCATGGACTGGACTCTAGCTCGATCGTGTAAGGTTAAATCTGTGCCCTTGTTGCAACCTATTGTGGCGAGCGCTTTAGATGGACGTCAGTTGTTTGAGATAACTCATCGTACAGAACCTGTCAAAGTCATGTTCAATGCTAACCATGTGGAGATAATGTCTTTTCACTTGTTTGACTCAGCTCAACATCCCTTGGTCTTTGGTTTCCCTTGGCTGCAGAAACACAATCCTCAGATTGATTGGCGATCTGGTAAGATCAGACGATGGGGGGTTGAGTGCACACAATCATGTCTTGTTGAACCAGTGAACAAAGGGGTGAGTTACGGGAAGATCGGGGCGGTTTTGGGAATAAATGTTCTTAAATCTGAAGAAATAAAGATTTCTAATGATGATGATGACTATCCCGATCTGTCGAAGGTTCCACCATGTTACCATGAACTGAAGGAGGTGTTCAACAAGTCCAGGGCCACCACCCTACCTCCTCATCGACCTTTCGACTGCGCTATCAACCTGCTGCCGGGGGCCCCTATTCCCAAGGGGCGACTGTACTCCATATCCGGCCCCGAGAGGAAGGCGATGGATGAGTACATTGAGTCCTCCCTGAATACGGGCATTATTCGCCCGTCCTCCTCGGCAGCAGGCAAGAAAGATGGGTCACTTCGTCCCTGCATAGATTACAGCTTCCTAAACGACACTGCTCTTCACACTGCACTGACCCACCTTGAACACCAGGGGAGCTATGTGAGGATGCTCTTCCTCGACTTCAGCTCTGCCTTTAACACGGTCATCCCGAGCAGACTGGTCACCAAACTTTCCGACCTTGGATTTTCCCAAACCATCTGCCAATGGATCAAGGACTTCCTGACCAACCGCCCCCAGACCGTCAAAATAGGCCCTCACCTCTCCTCCACCATTACACTGAGCACCGGCTCACCACAGGGCTGTGTGTTGAGCCCCATCCTTTACTCCCTCTACACTCACGACTGCGCCCCCACCCATCCCACCAACACCATCATCAAGTTCGCGGATGACACGACTGTGGTTGGACTCATCTCAGGAGGAGATGAGACAGCCTATAGGGATGAAATCCAAAGGCTGGCAGCATGGTGTTCAGTGAACAATCTGGTCCTGAACTCCTCCAAAACAAAGGAACTTATAATTGACTTTAGAAAAACCAGTGTAGATTACGACCCACTCTACATCAATGGGGTCTGTGTGGAAAGGGTACCCGCTTTCAGGTTCCTGGGTACGCACATCGCAGAGGATCTTACCTGGTCTACCAACACCATCACCACAGTAAAGAAGGCACAGCAGAGACTCCACTTCCTGAGGATCCTCAGGAAAACCAACCTGCAGGAGAAGCTCATGTTGTCCTTCTATCGCTGCTCCATCGAGAGTGTGCTGGCCTACTGTATAACCACATGGTATGCCAGCTGCTCAGAAAAGGACAGGAAGGCCCTTCAGAGGGTCATCACGACGGCCCAGAAGATCATCGGCTGCTCACTGCCCTCCCTGGAGCACCTGTTCAGCCTACGCTGCCTCAGTAGAGCAGGCAAAATAATAAAAGATCCATCCCACCCCGGCCACCGTCTGTTTGTTCATCTGCCCTCTGGTCGACGTTTCAGGTCGATCAAATCCCGAACAAACAGACTTAAGAACAGTTTTTACCCCAGGGCCATACGAGAACTGAACACAACCTTTGCACTAGGCAACACCGTTAAAAAATCTTGTACTTAATATAATTGTATTTATGTATTTATTTGTTTTTGCATTTATTGCATATATGTTTGTACGCACCGTCAGGATTGGCTATTTTTTAATTTCGTTGTACTCGTTGCAATGACAATAAATGAATATTATTATTATTATTATTATTATCAAGAATCGTTACCCACTTCCTTTGATGTCTTCTGCTTTTGAACTGTTGCACAAAGCCAAAGTATTCACTAAACTAGACTTAAGGAATGCATACCATCTAGTGAGAATCAGAGAGGGGGATGAGTGGAAAACTGGGTTTAACACCCCTAACGGGCACTACGAGTATTTGGTGATGCCGTTCGGGTTAACCAATGCCCCCGCAGTCTTCCAAGCTTTTATGAACGAGGTCCTCAGGGAATTTCTCAATGAGTGTGTTTTTGTCTACCTTGATGACATTCTTATCTTCTCTCCAGACATACAGTCTCATGAGCGTCATGTCAAGTGTGTGTTGCAGAAGCTCTTAACTAACCGTCTGTATGTGAAGGCCGAGAAATGCGACTTCCACGCAGACACAATGTCCTTTCTGGGCTACATTATATCGGCCGACCACATCCAGATGGACCCTGGTAAGGTCAGTGCGGTGGCCAATTGGCCCACCCCCACTAACAGAAAGAAGGTGCAACAGTTTCTCGGATTTGCAAACTTTTACAGACGTTTTATTAGAGACTTCAGTGCTGTTGCTGCTCCTCTGCACTCTCTCACGTCTTCCAAGACCCAGTTCCAGTGGAATCCTCAGGCCGAAGCCGCTTTCCAGCGCCTCAAAACATTGTTCACCAACGCTCCTGTTCTGACCATCCCAGATCCCCAGAGACAGTTCATTGTGGAGGTGGATGCCTCCAACGAGGGGATTGGGGCGGTACTTTCCCAGAGAGCGGAGAAGGACAAACGGATTCATCCCTGCGCCTACCTGTCACGTAAGTTGACCCCCGCAGAAAAGAATTACGATGTCGGAAACAAAGAACTGCTGGCGGTCAGAGCCGCATTGGGAGAGTGGAGGCACTGGCTGGAGGGGGCCGAGCAGCCTTTTCTGGTATGGACAGATCACAAGAACCTGGAATACATCCGTAAAGCCAAGAGACTCAACTCACGTCAGGCCAGGTGGACTCTGTTTTTTAGTAGGTTCAACTTTTCTCTGTCTTACAGGCCCGGTTCCCAGAACACAAAACCAGACGCCCTGTCCCGACTTTATGACCCTGAACCTGATACCAGAGAACCCGAACCCATCCTGCCACTTAACCGTGTGGTAGGAGCGGTGTCTTGGCAGATCGAAACAGATGTGAAGCAGGCTAATGATGAGACTCCAGCACCGAGTGGCTGTCCTACTAACTGTTTGTTTGTTCCTGTGACATTGCATCCCCAGGTAATCCACTGGGCTCACACGTCCCTGCTCACATGCCATCCAGGTGCCAAGAGAACTGTTTTTGTGGTTAAACAGCGTTTTTGGTGGCCTTCACTTGAGAAGGATGTAGCTGAATATGTGGCCGCCTGCCCTGTCTGTGCAAGGAGCAAGCCCTCCAGACAAGCCCAAGCGGGCCTGCTGCACTCACTTTCAGTCCCTCAGAGGCCCTGGTCCCACATCTCCATTGACTTTGTTACTGGGTTGCCGGCCTCCAAAGGTAACACAACTGTCCTGACGGTGGTAGACCGATTTTCAAAGATGGTACATTTTATCGCTGTGGCCAAGCTCCCCTCTGCCAAAGAGACGGCAGAGGTAATGATGTCTCACGTTTTCCGTATCCATGGTTTCCCTACAGACATTGTCTCGGACCGAGGTCCTCAGTTTGTGTCCAAGTTTTGGAGTGAGTTTTGTTCCCTCATAGGTGCCACCGTCAGCCTGTCTTCTGCTTACCATCCGCAATCCAATGGCCAGACTGAGCGGATGAACCAGGAGCTCGAGACCTGCTTGCGCTGTCTGATCGCGCAGAACCAGACCACCTGGAGCGACCATCTCATCTGGGTCGAGTACGCACGCAACACGCTTCCTACGGCTGCCACGGGACTCACACCCTTCCAGTGTGCCTACGGCTACCAGCCCCCCTTGTTCTCGGCTTATGAGGGTGAGGTGACGGTGCCTTCTGCCCACGCCATGATCCGACGCTGTCGCCGAATCTGGGACGGAGCTCGGAGGGTTCTACTCCGGGGTCAGTCCCGGATGAAAGCGGCAGCCGACCGCCACCGCAGATCCGCTACGCATTATCGCCCAGGCCAGAAGGTATGGCTGTCTACAAAGGACTTGCCACTTCACGTCCACGCCAGAAAGCTGGCTCCAAGGTTCGTGGGTCCATTTCCCATTTCGAAAGTCATTAACCCTGTTTCGGTCCGTCTACAACTCCCCAGGTCATTAAGAGTTCACCCTACATTCCACGTCAGCAAAATAAAACCGGTCAAGGAAAGTGCACTCGTGCCCGCCTCCAAGCCCCCTCCACCCCCCCGGCTCGTCGACGGTGGTCCGGTCTACACAGTTAAGGCACTTCTTGCAGTCCGCAAGAGAGGTCGCGGTCGCCAGTTTCTGGTCGACTGGGAAGGCTACGGTCCTGAGGATAGGTGCTGGATTCCTGCCAGCTTCATTTTGAACAAAACTTTGATCAAGGACTTTGACAAGACTCATCCTGACCAGCCTGGACCTTCAGGAGTCGGTCCTAAAGGGGGGGGTACTGTAATGTCCCGTCAGATCTGTTAGTCTTGTGTCATGTTCTGTGTTTAGATTCTCATTTCAGGTCCCTTGACTTCCTGCCATTGTAATTGTCAGCCCCGCCTTGATTGTTTCCACCTGTGTGCCCTTACCTCAGGTATATATAGTCCACGCCTCCCTTTGTCCTGTGCCAGTTCGTATTGTGATTCATGTGCTCTGATTCATGTGCTCTCGGTCGAAGTATAGCTAGTAAGTAATTTTTGTAACTAATGTTTTTGTAGCTGAGTAAGTTTAGAGTTTTTGGTTCGAATCGCAGTGTTCTTTAATGTGAAAATTAAAGAACGCCTTTATTTTCTTCAAATTGACTCTTGTGTGTGAGTCGTGCGTTTGAGTCCAGTTCCTGTGTGCCCCAGAGCATAACAGAACATTTCAATTACTTTCTTTTTTCTGGGATTTGAAAAAATAACAACCATCTGAATGATGAAATTGTTTCTTGTTGCTGCCTGAAATAAGCAAAATCCTTCTCCTCAAACTATGACCCCTAATTCTGTGAGGAGCATTCTCTCAGCATCTACCCTGCCAATCCCTCTCAGTACCTTATATTGATGACGAAGAATACCTCTCGCTCTTCTAATTCTTATTCCTGTCACCATCGAGATGGCGGCGATGGAAGTTGAAACGGAGAGTTGACGGCTGTGAATAGTTTACAAACTCACCTTCCCGCTCTCTCAGAAAGCACCCTAAAGTTCCGGGATCGGCTCAGTTAGCGGAACATGGTGACATTGGCACATGGAAGCACAGGTGCGGCTGCAGTGGTCGCGGGTCATGGTCTGGGCGCAGACGTTTTTAATTGATTGATTGATTTATATTTAATTGCTACTTGTACTCTGTACAGTGAAATTCTTTGTTTTGTACACAATACACAAGTATGCCATGTATCGGCCACCAACAAAGTTTCAAATGTATTCAACGTAGTCTCGATGGTCCCTGTTCCCTTCTCCACCCCCCCCCCCTCCCGCGCCACGCCCTCTAACCTCACCCCCGAGTCCCTCTTTGTTCTCGGTGGGCCCCCCGGCTCGGCAGAGAACAAAGGGGGGACCCTTTGTTCTTTGGTCCTCCTTTTGGGCCCAAGGATCTTTTTAATGGTCTATCTATTAGTTCTTTACCTACCCAGTTTTGTTACATTCTCAAAGAATCCTAGTAAATCTGTCAAGCACAGTCTCTGTTTCCTAAAACCTCGTTGATTTGATCGATCTCCTTTTGTTTTTCTACGTGTTCAAAACCAGTCACATCCCTTGTTATGCTGACTTCATCTGGTGCAGTAAAGATTTCGTCAATTTCTTCAAATTACTTCTGGATGAAAACCTTGCAGTCGTCCAGCACTTCCTCGCAACCCTAGGATATTTTAAAGCATTCTTCATCCAAAGAATGAATTTTGAATTATGGTATTGTCTCATAAGCAAATACAAAAAATTATAATCGGCCTAAAACAGAATCCATAAAAGGGAATAAGGAGGCAAAAGACCTAAACATTTGTCTTTAAATGGTGGCTTAAGTTGGCGGAAAGAATCCCAACTGAATAACCTCAAAATTTAAAGGGTAAGTAAGATTTGAAAGTTTGTCATTTTTCCTGTCGATTTCTTTTGAACATGGTGCAGGAAGGATCTGACATTATCTATCAACAGCCATTTTGGAGACACGCATTAGACACAATTAGCTTCCACTTTTGCTCAGTGTGGATTTACTGAGACCACCCCCACATATCCAGTAGTGGGTTTCAATGGACAGGCTGGTTGAAACTAGTCCACACCTTAGGCTAACTGTGAGCAATGTTGGAGCAAAGATCAGATGGAATTATTTTTTTTCAGGATAATAATGTCCTGATCATTTTACTTCAAACTGGGGTTAGACGCAGACGTACCCCATATCAAAGGGGAGTGAATATCACATGGAAGTGTTCTGGCCCTGCCTTGCTTCCCCTAGGCTTGGAATAACCAGCAACTGGATGTGTAGTTTGCAATAATTGAGTTGTTGATGAGGAAATATTTCCATGGCACTTAACATTTATTGGCTTGTACAGTTAATCCTTTCTGACTGTTATTGCATTAATAAGAGCAGAAGCATATTTCTTGGGCTTTGAAAGCCTTTAGCTGTAGAAGAGAAACAAATCCCTTTGTTTTAGCAATGCGGGATTTCATATTTCAAATTAACCCAATGGAAAGAGGTTAATTCTCCGAGAGGGAATGAATTGAAAAGACACAAGACCTCAGTGTTGCTCTCTGGATCATTGTTTCTGCTTTGTACCCGAGGTCACATTAGTAACAGGCTGCATTGGGAAAAGAATCATGAATTGATATTAGCACTGGGCGACCTTGACTCGTCACCTCCGCAACTCAAACGATGTTTCGCTGCTGACCTTCGGTTAGTTGCAGTCGGCAGGTAAAGCTCCACCAGATTAGCCCACGTTTAAAACGAGTCCAGATGTGTGTAAAAATATACACCATATGTCTCAGCCCAGTAGCTGCCTGAGATCCTTCACAAATCATTGACAAATGAGCGTCGAGTCGCCTGCGAGGCAGGAGGTTGTGAATTCAATTTGGACTCCAGTTATTTTAGCTAATTGAAGGTGACACTTGAGCACTGCTCTATCAGAGCTGACTTCCAGAAAGTTACATTGCTCACCACCAGTTCTCCCTTCTCAGTTGTTCCCTTAATTGTTTTCCGAGGATACTGAAAAGAGTTGATGATCTAACTACCAATAAAGGTGCTCCAATCATGAAACAGTTCAAATGCACAGCAAGCATCTTTTTAATAGCTTTTTTTCCCCAATAGGTGGTCCCTAATTTTTTTGTCCTCACCACTGTTGGCACACGGAGCAAAACACAAAGTGCTGGAGGATCTCAGCAGGTCAGGCAGCATCTGTGAAGGAAATGGAGAGGGAACCTTTCTTTCGACTGTTCGAATACTCTCTCAGTAGTTGAATTTGGTTTATTACGGTCACATGTGGAACAGCATCCCTCTCCCCATCAGAACTGCCCCCTCCATCGACTCCTTTAAGTCCAGGCTCAAAACCTATTTCTACTCCCTAGCGTTTGAGGCCCATTGAGGAGGCGCTGTGAACTGTTTGCGTGCTACTGTATGTTTCTTTTTTTTTTCCCATTGGAACCCAATCAGATGTACAGCACTTTGGTCAACGTGGGTTGTTTTTAAATGTGCTATACAAATAAAATTGACTTGACTTGACTTGATATGTACTGAGGTACATTGAAAAGCTTTTGTTGTGGGCTATCCAGTCAATAAAAAGACTATACATGATTACAATCAAGCCATCCACAATGTACAGATAAAGGATAAAGGGAGTAACATTTAGTGCAAGATAAAGTCCGATAAAGTCAGATTGAAGATAGTTAAAAGTCTCCAATGAGGTAGATGGGAGATCTGGACTGCACTCTAGCTTGCATGAAAACGGTTCAGTTGCCTGATAACCACTGGGAAGAAACTGTCCCTGAATCTGGAGCTATGAATTTTCACATTTTTGTACCTCTCGCCTGATAGGAGTGGGGAGATAGCAGAGTGACCAGGGTGAAACTAGTCCTTGTTTATGCTGGAAGAGTTTCCTAGGCAACATGAAGTGCAGATGGAAGGGTGGTTGGTTTGCGTGATCGTCTGGGCTACGTCCAAAACTCTTTGTAATTTCCCGCAGTCTTGGATGGAGATGCAGCATCTCAGCTGAAACAATGCTTAATGGGTGGCAACATTGAAGGAATTATTATTCTCCGTGGACCACTGTTACATGTAAACATTGGTGAACCATGGTGCAAGTTGCACTTGCAACCATTTTTGGGATGAATCATTTTTGCTGTTACTCAATAGACAATAACCAATAGGTGCAGGAGGAGGCCATTCGGCCCTTCGAGCCAGCACCGCCATTCAATGTGATCATGGCTGATCATTCTCAATCAGTACCCTGTTCCTGCCTTCTCCCCATACCCCCTGACTCCGCTATCCTTAAGAGCTCTATCTAGCTCTCTCTTGAATGCATTCAGAGAATTGGCCTCCACTGCCTTCTGAGGCAGAGAATTCCACAGATTCACAACTCTCTGACTGAAAACGTTTTTCCTCATCTCAGTTCTAAATGGCCTACCCCTTATTCTTAAACTGTGGCCCCTTGTTCTGGACTCCCCCAACATTGGGAACATGTTTCCTGCCCCTAACGTGTCCAACCCCTTAATAATCTTATACGTTTCGATAAGATCTCCTCTCATCCTTCTAAATTCCAGTGTATACAAGCCTAGTCGCTCCAGTCTTTCAACATACGACAGTCCCGCCATTCCGGGAATTAACCTAGTAAACCTACGCTGCACGCCCTCAATAGCAAGAATATCCTTCCTCCTGTCAAGCACTGCATTATCCCAATACCCATTCTCCAGACTCTTTCCCAATGTCCCCATTTTCATGATAACCTTGCTCATGTTCTCCATACCAGTGTCTCTACTTTTCATTTCCACTGCATTGCCTCACTTGCCAACCCTCCAAAACAAATGCCAGCTTGCTTCTTCCTCCCCTTCCCACTCCGGACTGAACCTTTCCTCATTCCTTCCTAACACCAAGAGACAGTGCCAAATGGTTAATAATACCTGTAGGTACCTGATGAGCCTGCAGGCAAACTTCCAGGCCAAGCAGCATCATCTCAATCAAAAGTATGTCCAAAGCCAGAACAAAGCAAAGGAATTAGGCAGATGCCTTTTGCACGAGCCATAAAACTGAGACCTGTCTGCCTATCAACTAAACTTCAATGATTCCACGGCAATCGAAGAGGATTAGAGCGAGTCTCCCCTGTTTAATGGCTATCCTAAAGCCAACATAATCTTCACAGCACATTGGTCATTATCACACCACTGTCGGTGGAATCTACACAGATGCATATCCCAAAATTCAACAAAGATTCCCTCTCCACAGAATGTTATTGGCTGTATGACCGAGCCCTGATGCAGGGTCACAATCCAGAACGTTAACTATCCCTTTGCCTCAGTGCACGATGCCTGATCTGCTGAGCTCCTCCAATAATTGTTGCTTTTGTTTTGCATGACTGTATGGTAAATCAAATTTCACTGTGCCTCGGTACATGAGACAATAATGGACCATTGAACCATTGAACCATTGATAATTTGTTCTTTGCTCCGGGTTCTAGTATCTGCAATTTCTTATGTCTTCTTTGTCTGCACCATCCATTAGCAGGTGCTGAGTTCCTGAAAGTCATCATATAATCCAAGTTTGTAGAAAGGAACTGGAGATGCCGGTTCAAAGCGAAGATAGACCCCACAAATGTTGGAGCAACTCAGCAGGACAGGCAGCATCTCCGGAGAGAAGGAATGGGCGACGTTTCGGGTCAAGTCACGGGAAAGGGAAACGAGAGATATAGACAATGATGTGGAGATATATAGAACAAATGAATGAGAGATAGACAAAATGATAAAGGAAACAGGTCATTGTTAGCTGTCACTAGGTGAGAATAAAAAGCTGGTGTGACTTGGGTGAGAAAGGGATGGGGAGATAATCTAAGTTTGCTCTTTAAAAAAAAGAGGATTATGGTTCTCCTGGTTATGTTTATGACCTGGTACCGAGCCATATAAAACGAGGAGGCCCTGCAGATTGATGGACCTCACCTGAGGTGACAGCAGCATACCCGGGTTACATCACCCAATATCTTGTTCCTGCTGCTCCCCTCTCTTGCAGCGTGAATGCTGAATTATGGTAGGATCTGACTTATCTTGAACCCAGCCATATTTGATTGAAATTTGGAATCGTGAAAGGTTGTTTGACTGTTGAGGGCTTATTTAGAGTCATGTTATCAGGCAGCATGAAAGCTCCCCTAGTCTGTGCTGACCATTCTGCAACCATCTATACTCATTCTACATTAATCCCATGTTATTCTCCCTTTATTCCCCTCGGTTTCCTCCAAACTCACATGCATATTCGGGACAATTTACCACGGCGAATTAAAAGTTGACAATGTCTCCATCTTTTCACCCCAAATGCCACATATGCTCTTCCAACAAAGACAATTGGTTACAAATCGCGGCTGACCTTTTATTTCCTAAGTTAGGCTTGTTTACCTATCTTTCTGTAACATCGTGAGTATTTGCTGCCAACATGTGCAAGAGAATGTAGCTGACATCAATCAATAATCACAGCTTATCTCATATTGAAACCCGACACAAGATATGCATTACTCTGATAAATCTTCAATCGTACATGTTCCATTTGCGGTTATTGTTATAAAGTAGCCCTCATCTGATTAGCACACAGTATGATCAGATATGGAAACACAGCTCTTCTTTCCAATGAGAAATACAACTATCTTTTGTTTTCAGTAAACTAGTTATATCATTCAACATTAGTAACAACACTGGCATTGTACGATTAACAAGCAACCACTGATTGTGTCTCACCACAGGTTTAAGAACTCTAGTAGATCTTCCCACATGTCCAACCTCATGCCCGCCTCTACCTTCAGAGCTTGTCTCAACACCTAAAATCAACAGATTCGCCCTTTGGTGGCGCATCTCTCTTTACCGTTCAAATGGTGTTGGCCTCACACTACTGTACCCCCTACTGATGCTGGCAGTAAGAGAAAGCTGATGCTGGCAGTGGTAAACTACCTGGCATTGTCTAAACAAGGCTGTTTGCTGGCTTGGTTGTGTTTTTCTCTCGGAACCACATGTTCCACGCGTACATTTTGTTACTTTGTCTCCAGATTGAATGAGATACTCTATGGAACTACATGGTCCACATTTCTGACTTTGTCAGCAGACTGAACAAGACGCAGCAATTTCAATCTCCCACTTGCCTGCATCGATTCTGTTAGAAGGATTCAAAACGTGGACATGGTCATTGACCCAAAGTCTTCTCTCTCTTGGAACCTAACTTTATTTAGAATTTTGGTCATTCTGTCAATCTGTTCCACTCAGTCTGTAAACAATGGTTAGAGGAAAATCTCCTGGTGTGATAAGTGGAGCGGTTGTCTATTTGAATTTTTTTTCCAAATTACTCCTCATGCTGAAGGAAGAAAACCCTTGCTGCGTCTGCTTGTTTAAGGCATCTTTGACTACACTGAATGGATAGCTACTCTTTTAGATGATGGGGGGAATTATTAAAACATATTTGATACTGTTCCTTCTCTCAAAATCATTATATGGCCACCAGCAAATTGTGCTCCGGTGTTGTAGAATATTTCCTACTGTAGACTAAGGGCATGTGGAAATTGTCCATAACTCATCCAAGGCGCATGCTATGGTAGAGGTTCTCATAGACTTGTTAATTTCCATCGGCTTAGTACAGTTATCCATAAGGACGATTACAACATTACTCTCATAAAGGTATCCTAAGCACACTGTTGCTCATTGTCTGAGATTCATGGGACATCTTTCTTCAGTGAATGATAAGCAACAAGATTACCATTGCCCAATCGAGTGGGAAATGTGCATGACACTGCAATGTTCCCAATAGCGACCTTGGTTCAAGAGCATTGGACCATTCATAATGGCATATGTCTTTTCTTGTTTAAGTGGCAGACCTATGAATTTACTCACAAGCCAAGATAGGCCACTTCATGTTGCACCAAAGCACTGCTGTTGCCCATTAATTTCACATTCCGACAGTGTTTTGGCTGCAGTACCTCTGTTCGAATTTGAAAATGTTCCTCAGGGCACTTAGAAACCATACCATTATCCTGATTACACAAGCAGTGATTTATTTCTTGAAAAAAAATATTATTAGTGACCCAGAAGAATTTAGAGGACAATTTAACACCACAAAGTGGCTGGGTGCAAGAATGGAATCCCTCGTGCATATTGATAACAAAGCTGAACACTTAACGCCGTATACATCTTACTCTCATTGACACTTCTTCTGGACTGGCCACCACAGTTAATGCAACTGTGACCTCCTTATTCAATAAGAGTATAGTTTGTCTATTCATGGAAATATGCCACACTTCCCATTTTGCCTTTGGATCAAAGTGTAAAATAGTGAAGATTTCACTAGTTGATTAACACCAATCGGTGAAATTTTAATGATCTCTCTACTGCCATATTCCAGTCACAGAATGTGGAACACAGGGCAGTACAGCAAAGGAACAGACCCTTCAGTTACTGAACTGGCCTCCTAGTTGTGATTTTCTACTCACGTGTGTCAGTGCAGAATTAACTGGACCTGTTCCTTATAGTTGAACTATGAGCTATTATTTCACCCCAAGCTTATGTAAAAGAACATTAAAATTCTTTTTTTTTCCAATTGGAGATTCAGTTACCCTTTTTGCCTTTATAATCAGTAGCCCAACATAGAACAGCACAGGAACAAGCCCTGTGGCCCACATTGTCTTTGCCAAATTCAAGAAATCCCCTCTGCTTGCAATCCATATACATCTCGCTCCATTCCCTACATATTCACCTGAAAGCATCTTAAATGGCGCTATCATACCTGCCTCCACCATCACCATATTCCAGACACTCACCACTTATCTGTGTTAAATTGACACTGGAATTTTGATCAAAACACAAAGTGCTGGAGGAGCTCAGCAGGTCATGTGGAGGGAAGTGGAGGTGCTCGACTTTAGCCCCTGTTGGGAAACAGCCAATCATCACTACAGTTCATGCTGGTTGGATGCAACAACAATATAAAATAGCAGCAAAATAAAGTTCTGATTGTCCTTGTAACTAGAGAAAGCTAACTTTGCCTTCCATGGTTTTCATTACCAGTTTAAGGTAAAGCAGTACAAATCCCAATGGAGTCATAGAGTCATAGAGTCATACAAAAGGCACTCTGGCCCAACTTGCTCACTTTGACAAACATGTCCCATCTACATTAGTCCCACCTGCCTGCATTTGGCCCATATCCCTCTAAACCAGTCTTATCCATGTACAGTGTTATATGCAAGAGATTGCTCTGAGATTGTGTTCAAATGTTTTTGCTGCATGAAATGTTACAACTTCACTCAGTTGGCAAATTTGTTTTTGAAAGCTTGATTTCTCACATCATCTAGAATTATGCCACCAGCCACTCGGACTTTTCTACCTGATTTCCTGGTGTCAGTTTCAATTGAGGAACCAGCCTTTAGATTGGAGGCAACGTTTCTGCCATGGAGCCGGGACATAGAGGATTCATATCCTTCACCAGAAACTCTCGACATCTGGAGCTCCACTTCTGAGACCTGTTAACTGCCAAGAATGAAGAACATAACTTTACTGGAGCGCTACTGCGTTCAGTGTTAACTTTTCAGTTCCGGGATGTTGATTCAAATCCAGTTGGATCAGATGAAAGTTATCTCACTGTCTCAGGATATCAAGACCTTCACGTTCAGTGCCAATGTTTCAACTGATCACATGTAAAGCATTAAATTGATGCCAATTTTGCAATTTTTGTCTGAAGTCTGAGAGAACACTCACCTCGCTAAAAGCTCAACCACACGTGCTAATATTTAGCACTTATCACATCAATCAAACGCGTCAAGAGCTTCACACATATAATGAATCCCTTTGATATGCAAAGAGAAATCTTGCCAGATAAATGTACCAACTTTGTCAGCAGAGGACAAAACCCCTAAAAAGTGAGGTTATGCAACTAATTAGTCCAATTTTAAAGAGTGTAAATGAAAGGAGCAATATTCAGCAGGAAACTGAGAGAATTTTTACTCTTCTTCAAAATGCTGTTGAATCTTTAAAATTCATTAGTCATGCATTTTAAATTAGTAGGTCACACAAAATGTACATTGAGCGATACTTTCAATTGTATTTTGTACATCATGGAAACACATTAGTTTCATTTCAGGCCCGTGTATTTGCATGTTTTTTAAAAAACATTTTCAAGATAATTAATATGAAGACATTTGTTGTAATGGGGGTATTTTAGCATAGTGTTTAAGTTAATGGACTCATGTACAGCAGGGATATCTGGACATAAGAGTTCAAATCGCACCGTGGTAGTTGGGGAATTGAAACTAAAGTAATTAAAAAGACAGAATCTGTAAGGGTGACCACAAAACTACTTGATTGTTGTAACCATCCATCTGTTTGGCTAATCTGCCATCCTACCTGTCCTTTCTGTGGCCGCAGATGTCCCACAAGGCAGTTAACTCTTAGCTGCCCTCAGACTGCGTTGCCCAATCTGCCCTTGGGCAGTTCGAGATGTCAATAAATATGGTTGTGACCGCATCCCATGAAAGATAATGTAAGTGCACAGTAATATATTAATTTGGTAGCAATGCATTAAGATATTTGCAAAACTTCTAAAGTTCTTCTTGATTTCATTTGGTTTAGTTTAATTTAGAGATACAGCATGGAAACATGCCCTTCGGCACATCGAGGCCGTGCCGACCAGCGATCCCCGCACACTAACACTATCCCACAGGCACCAGGGGCAATTTACAATTTTACCCAGCCAATTAGCCTACAAACCTGTACATTTTTGGAGTGCGGGAGGAAACCAGAGATCCCGGAGAAAGCCCACGCAGATCAAGGGAAGAATGTATAAACTCTGTACACACAAGCGACTGTAATCAGGATCGAATCCGGGTATCTAGCTCTGCAAGGCAGCAACTCTACTGCTGCACCATTGAGCCACTCTTCATTTTTCAAAATAAAGGTCAAAGTTCAGTCCTAGTGACATTTTGAAATGATTGAAATGAACAATATGCTTCTCTGTCTCTCAGTACTGCATAAATTCTGCTATTGGATTTTAAAATGAAAATCAAAACATCAGCAATGCACATCCTCAATAACCTTTGAAAATGAAAAGATAAATTATACTTCATTTGGGATCAGTCAACATTTGTGGGGAATGATCCTCTTAGATGCAGCCATACAAACCTCCTTGAGCGCATCTGACTACAACCTTCATTTGTCATGGTCATGTAAGATAGTCTCTATAATTACCAATTGTCTTTTATGAAAGGCCAACTTGGGATGAGTTGATACACATTTTTTGCCTTCTATTCTTTCCCAACATCTTTTAAAAATATTTTTAATTTCCATAGTGTAGCACATGACGTTGGGACCCAAAATTGCTGGCCTATTATCTTGTCCACATTATTGTGTCTTTTTCCCCTTAAAATTAGTTGTTAACTGCATTTTCACCTTCTGAAACTGGTATTATGTTTTGTTGTCTTGAAGTCCATGTTTAAAATAAATAACGGATATAGCATTTTGTGTTGTGGTTCTCTTTTAATAGTTCCAACTGGATAGTGAATGTGGAGAATCTAGGACCAGAGGCCATTGCCTCAGAATAAAAGGACGCACCTTTAGAAGGGAGATGAGAAGGAATTTCTTTAGTCAGAGGGTAGTGAATCTGTGGGATTCATTGCTATAGACGGCTGTGGAGGCCAAATCAATAGATATTTTTAAGGCAGAGATTGACAGATTCTTGATAGCAAGGTTATCAGGGGTTTATGGGGAGAAACCAGGAGAATGGGATTGAGAGGGTAAGGTAGAACAGCCATGATTGAATGGCAGAGTAGAATTGATGGGATGAATTGTCTTATTCTGTTCTTAAAACTTATGAATCCATGATATATAAATGGCTTCTACAGGCTTCTCATTCTGCATCTATTCCTGCTCTTTAGATCACTTGACTTCATTACATCATGTACTTAGTTTGCATGTCACAACACAGATTCAAATGTAGTAATATAACACAAACTATTTCTGTTGATATTCATACTGTTTACTTTTGTTGGGACTTTTTTTTGGATAACTGAGAAGAAGGTCTTTCTGCCCTTCAGATCCAGTGCAGCTCCCTTCTGATTTTAACCGTTCAATGTATATTGTTATATTATTTAAGATTGAGTTGAGATCTTAACTTAACAATATTACATTATTGGTCAGTTCTTTCTACCAGAGCATTATTGAGCTTTATTTTGTTTCTCTTCATTGACCCTCAAGCAACAAAAAAATATATAAAGCTGGCTCAGACGGAAAGAATGTCAAGCTTAACATTCGTATAAATAATTTCAAAATGTCATGAAGGTTCACTGGGACTGAACTTTGACCTTTATAAAAACGTATAATCAAACGGACCTTTAGAAGATTTGCATATAATCTTTGGTTGTCTTTCCAATTATGTCATAGTCCACTAGCCTTGGTAATTAGAACAGCTATTAACATGCATCTCCAATTCCAACCTGCTTTAGCTCAACTGGGATTTCATTGCCATGGAGTTACCTGTCTACTTTTTAATACTAGAACACTTGGTTCATTAGGTTGCAGTTAAACTACAGGAGACAAAAGTTTGGCTGCGTTGTGATTTGTTTCCATTATCTGGTCCAACAGGTCATATGATGTGCAATAAAAAAGGTATTAATCATTTTTGGGTGGCACGGTGTTACAGTGGTAGAGTTGCTGCCTAACAGCACCAGAGACCCGGGTTCGATCCAGGCTACATGTGCTTGTCCGCACGGAGTTTGTACGGTCTTTATTGATCTGCGTGGGTTTTCTCCAGGATCTCAGGATCCTCCCCCACTCCAAAGACGTACAGGTTTGTAGGTTAATTGGCTTGGTATAATGATAAATTGTCCTTAGTTCATGTAGAGTAGTGTTAATGTTTGGGGGTCACTGGTTGGCGCAGACCCAGTGGGCTGAATGGTCTCTTTCCATGCTGTATCTCTAAACTAAACTAAACAATTGAGAGATTTTTTAAAACTAGGTTGCATTTAAACTGTAAGAGAGAGATGTGTAGGAAGGAATTGCAGATACTGGTTTCCACCTGCCTGAAGAAATTTGAAGAAGGGTCTCAACCCGAAATGTCACCCATTCCTTCTATCCAAAGATGCTACCTGTCCCACCGAGTTACTCCAGCATTTTCTGTAAGTGAAAGATGTTTGGTTGAGTTGGAGGGTTTGTTTCCACTGCCATCTCTAACAGGTCATACGATGTGCAATAAAATGGCATTAACCCATCATTCCTAATCACCCAGAACTGAAGGCATGGCCTGATTGCAAATAACTAGCACTGACCAAAGACATACGTTATGCAGAACAGATAGCCTTTCACAAATTGAATCAGTGATGACATTTACTGAAATGTCAACAGGTGCAGATTGAGTAATTGTTCCCAAGCAACTTACATCTGTTTCAAATCCACTTATAAATTGGAAAGAGTCAAATAAGAGCCTGGCTCAATAGAAAATAAAGCATTCATATAAAAATTACTGATCCAGCTTCAGTCGAGAGGCGGCTAGATAACATTAGATGAAGCATGCACTTCAAAAGAAACAATATTATCTTCCAAGGTGTGCTATTTTAATATGGGAGTCAATACTTTTTCCTGTTGGAGCGAGCATTATTCAATAGGATATCCATAACCTTTCTATTGGTAACACGGGTGCATTTTCTCCTAAGCCTCTGAGTACCAGCAATCTAATTAAAGTTGTTCCCGGTTATAGTTGAAGTACCTACAGACTGTAGATTGCACTGCTCAACATCTATTCAGTTGACAGCTGCATTGGCCTTGAGCCACTGCTAGCTCTTGATTAGGTCCTCAAAATCAATATTGGTTCATAAACCTCCTCCATAACAAAGCTAGCTGGTTTCCTTGTATGGATCAAAAGCAAAATACCGCAGAAGCCAGACGTCCGAAAACAAAATCAGGAAACTTTGGATAGAGGCCGGAACCTACTGGTAAAGCACTTGTCTGTGATCACATTAACATTGCTCTCCTCTGGTTTCTTTTCATATAGAGCAAAGACCTAATTGCCCAACACTTCATTGGCAGCAGCGTTGCTCTAAAGATTATGTACATAAAACCTCAGATGATACTTCTTGGCTGTACTGCAGAGGTGTGGACTGCTGGCAGAAACATCTTTTGAATGAGCCATTAAAGAACACTCCATCTCCATGTATCTGTCAAATGGCTGCAAAAGATCCTGTTCTGCTGTGGAAATAAGATCTAAAGTCACTCATTTCTGGAATCAAAACACGATTTCACCTAGACAACATCTAACAATGGCCTCTCTCCTTTATCATTGTTACTTTTTTGCATATCTTTCGTTGATTGGTTCTACATCACCGTCTATATCTCTCATTTCCCTTTCCTCTCGACCCGAAATGTCACCTCTTCCTTTTCTCCAGAGATGCTGAGTTACTCCAGCTTTTTGTGTGGCCATTTAATGCATTGTTGCTGTCTTTGTAGTCTGCCCTTTGTCAAGGAGGTGCCATGTCTGCCAATCTTACAGCGACTGGATAAAATAATTCCAGAAATTGTGAAACACTTTGGGGCATCCTAACATGATAAATCTTTTTATTGTATTGTTTCTGATCAGACCTACGCTGTACATGACAAATTCCAGCTGAGAAATGCATTCTAATTTTAGCTTCTAAATGGGTTACAAAAATGATTGAAAGGTAGAAAGCAATGGGGAAAAAAAATACTTCTAGTGTTCACTGCATAATAGTGGGTAATTTCTATACTGGTGTACATTTACTCTGAATTTAAACCTCATAGGTTTTTCATTTTTCACGTAACCAGTGATTGTGTTGTTATCATTAAGGGCGGCACAGTGGCGCAGCGGTAGATTTGCTGCTTTACAGCACTTTCAGTGCCAGAGACCCGGGTTCGATCCCGACTACTGGTGCTTGTCTGTACGGAGTTTGTACGTTCTCCCCGTGACCGCGTCAGTTTTCTAACCGAGATCTTCTGTTTCCTCCTACACTCCCAAAACGTACAGGTTTGTAGGTTAATGGCTTGGTATAAATGTAAAATGTCCCTAGTGTGTAGGATGGTGTTAATACAATACAATACAATACAATACAATATATCTTTATTGTCATTGTACAGGGGTACAATGAGATTAGGAATGCCCCTCCCATATGATGCAATAATGTAATTAGCTAGTCAGTATTAATTTAAACAACCCAATGAAACAAATTGTAACAGTTTTAAAACAGAATAAAGTGCAAGTAGATCTGTGCCGGATCACTGTGCGATGTGACCATCCGGCTCAGCAGGACCAGTTCATAGCAGCTATGGCCCTGGGGATGAAGCTGTTCCTGAGTCTGGAGGTGCGGGCGTAGAAGACCTTGTATCGTCTGCCCGATGGTAGAAGTTCGAACAGACTGTTGCAGGGGTGTGAAGAGTCTTTGTGGATGCTGGTGGCTTTTCTGAGGCATCGTGTGTTGTAGATGCCCTCCAAGGCTGGTAGCTGTGTTCCGATGGTCCTCTGAGCTCTATGGACTACCCGCTGAAGAGCTTTCCTCTCTGCCTCCGTGCAGCTGAGGTACCACACAGGGATGCCATGTGTTAGGATGCTCTCTATGGTGCAGCTGTAGAATGTCGTCAGCAGCTGTTGGGGTAGACCAGACTTCTTCAGTGTTCTTAGGTAGATCAGTCGTTGCTGTGCCTTCTTGACCAGCGCAGCAGTGTTATTGGACCATGTTAGGTCCTCCGAAACGTGAGTGCCCAGAAACTTGAAGCTGGACACTCTCTCCACACTGTCCCCGTTGATAAAGATCGGGGCGTAATCCCCGTAATATCGCTGGTCAGCACGGTCTGTGTAGACTCGGTGGGCAGAAGGGCCTGTTTCCGCGCTCTATCTCTAAACTAAACTAATCTAAATGAAGATAGTATTGCAGCCTCGCAGCTCCAGCAACCCAGGTTCAATCCTCACGTCCGGCACTGGGTTTATGGAGTTTGTGTATTTTCCCTATGTTTCCCCTGGGTGACTTTTCTTTTCACCACATCCCTACGATGAGCTGGTAGGTTAACTGGCTACTGTAAATTACCCTTCGTTTAGGTAAGTGGGAAAATAAAACAAAAGGCTGTCGGTGCATATGCAAGTTGAAGGGATACAACACAATAATAAGGGGAGTGAGATTGATGGGAGTATCGTTGCAATAACATTCTAATAATCCGCCAAGACTTTGGTGTTGCCAGGATAACAGATTTACTGGACTGTCGGATGTTATTCTTATTGACGTCCCAACACGTTTATAATTTACATATTTTTGATTTCACACAGCAATCTAATCAATATTCCAGCTAGTTTCATGGGAGGATGGGAAACCTCATCTGGTGAGGCTAGTGCTAAACCATTGGGAATTCTGGATAGTTGGATAACGTAGAGAGAGTTCTGCCTTCATGAATGTTTCCACAATATAAATTGGAGGTAACACGATCAATGAATTTGGAAGCACTATTCGTGTAATACGGATTTAATTGGTTATCGTGTGATTTCAATAAAGAATGAGTGAACCACTTAAAACTTACTTTGGGAAACAGAAAAAAAAGCTGTTTTGAAAAAATAAATTCCATGTAGCCTCCCTGCAGTAACCAGGTGCCATTGACTCTTCAGAGGATAGCTACCACTTTCACCACAGGAGGCCATATAATTGACAAGCAATTACTGTATGCAATGACATTTATGTTTAATGTGCAATATTAAACAATGTTACATACATCTTTTTAGTATTTTTAGCTTGCGGTAAATGAAAATAAATTTATAGCTATTAAAAATAACTTTATTTTTGAAAATCCTATGGGGGAGAAATAACTTTGTTATTGCGAATCTGAAACTCTCTAACCCCCCTATTGTTCACTGGTACAAATGTCTCTAGTAACACAATTTTATACAGCGTGAGGTTTTCTTACGAATGCATATACCACATTATGGTAGAACAACCTGTTCATGTTTTCAGCGATCAAGTCTTAGTATATGAACACAAAGCCCAATTTCCTGAGTGACTCACAACTTTCCCCGTAAACCTCAGAGGGCATGTGGTTTGATTGCACCAGGTAATGGTCAATGTCAACACAACTAGTGTGTGGAGATGGCACAGCATGGGAGAGAGCAGGCTCACTGATCTCCCAGTGGTGACCACTGGAAGTGGACAAAAGATGCTCCGTTCGTAGGTCAGGGAGCCCTTGCATGATCACTAACGGTGTCAAGTGATGATGAACGCAAGGCGCTGGATACTATGAATGCATCCTCCAATGCAACGTTCCATCAACAACACCATCCCTCTTGGCATGCACACACACATCAGCAATTCAACCATTCTTTCTAACCACTGGATGAATCTAAAGCCAGAGAAGAAGGTATGTTGTGGAGATAATGAACAACATTTGGAAAGGTTGTGTTTGCCTCAAATAAAATGAGAATTATCAAATGGAGTAAAGTGTGTAAGGGGTTTCTGCGCCGAGCTTTCGCCCGACCTAAGGTCCCCGTGCCTTGCTCTGATCCCTTGACCAGGCCGTGCACACTGGTTCCCCGTGAGTGGTTCGACCCACTCACCCCTTACGGTTCTAGACACTGGGCTTAGATGCAGGAGCTCTTATAGTGCAGAAAAAATTCAACCAGACCAGATTTTAAAACCAGGGTTTAAATGAAAAAGGCTTTTATTCAGCACTTGGGACTATGGTCCATGAATACTTATTATACAGTTCGATAAGACATATCTATAATACACATACCGAATACATGAATATCTTTTATTTATTAATCACAAAACGCACAGTTCACAAGACATATACCCGAATACCCCTTTTCGCTGAAAACTTAAAAGCACACAGTTCCACGAGACATATATCCGAATACCTTCTTCGCTGAATTCTTGAAACACACACAGTTCCACAAAACATATACACGAATACCCTTTTACTTATGAATTCTTAAACACAGTTCTGCAAGACACATACACGACTGTCAGATGGGGAACGCACGACGCATCGCAACCTTGACCAACCCATATTTTAATACACACCCAACGTTTATTCACAACCACCCTCCTCTCTACACTAAACTATGTCCAGGATATGTAGGATTTGAAGTGCATGCTCACCATGGGGTTATTACTGGGGTTACTGGCTGTTCGGTTTTGCAGTATTTCTTTTCGAGTTGCGTGCCTGTTCCTCTCTCTTGCATCCGTTCTTCTTTCCGACTTTCTTCTTGACTTCAGTTGACTTCGAACCCGGTTTTCTCTGCGCTTCTTGCCTCCTGTCCGTCTTCTTGCCTGCTTGCGTTTCTTGCAGGTTTTCTTCTAGCTTCAGCTTCTTCTTCCAGTATTTCTTCTTGAGTTTAAAACCCAAAAGTAGTGGCCAGTTATACTGTTTCTGACCCGTCCTATCTCCCGCCAGATCTTGGAATCTCTTTGTTCAAAAAGATATGTATGAGGTTTTCTTCTGATCTGCGCTTATGTTCGGGGATACCGGGGATGGCCAGAAGGTGTAAATTGGGATTTCATTGTGAGGTGATGGGTGTTAACTGGTTTCCCATCACCTACCAGGTAGTTTTCTATGGGCTATTGTGCCCCCTCACTGAGATGAACTGTTTAGGTTGGCTTGGGGCATTGTGAGTATGCTGATGTCAGCGCCCCAGTGTCTGGACTCCGACCTGGTTTCGTAGGTTTCTGCATGGCCAATACCCATCCTTTGTTCTGGCCATGGCTTTGCAGAAAACCTAGAGACTGGGATGTCAGGTTTTTACCTTTTTTTGTGGCTGGTCACGAGGTCCTGCGGCCATTTTAGGACCCACAGATTGTGACATCCTTTGGTAAACTGACTGCAGCCTTTCTCCGCTATCAGCCCCAGTCTCCCGTTTAAAATGTCCAAACTGCAGCTCTTTGGTTTTGTGTTGATTTCAGAATGAGGGAAAACTTCTCAAATCTTACAAGTGTCATAAATAAGGAAAAGACAATCTACAGCAGTGTAATATTTTACATCAGCAAGAGACAGTAAGATTCAAGAATAGCTTCCTCCCTGTTATTATCAGACTTTTGAACGGTCTTCTCATGCAACAAACAAATTTCTAATCTTTACATCTACATTGTGCCCCTTCACATTTCTACCTTCACTTTCTCTGTAGCTGTGACACTACTTTCTGCAATCCGTTTCCTTTCTATTTTTGAACTACCTGTTGTGCTCAAGTACATGATTGCACTCATTCATAGTATGATCTGCCTGGGCAGCACGTAAAACAAAGCTTTTCACCATAGCTCGGTGGATGTTACAATTAATAACAAATCAGCACCACTGGAGAAATAAGTGAAACTATAAAATGTTTGAAACACTCAGGTCAAGCATCATCTTAGGAGAGAGAAACAGAGTAACTGCTTCTGTCAATGCTTTGTGGAATGTTTATAAAGACATCTATCTACCTGCATTTTATTTAGGGTCAATGACCATTCATCAGAACTATTGACTTGAAACATTAACTTGATTTCCCTGTCCGCTGATACTGCCCGGCCGGTGTATTTCTAGTATTTTCTGCTGTATATGCAACATTATTTACGTCAATTTGCCCAACTGTATTTGACGTACCCTAAAATGGGCTGTCAATCAATCCATACATGGTATATGCATGGCTTGGAACTTGCAGAGATAATTAGTATCCCTTCACGCTTGGGTTGTCTTAATAGTATAACATTAATTTGCAAATTGCAATTTAACTACGTATTATTAATTGAATGCCAGCGATGAAAAATGATAAATATCTTTTGCCTTGTTGCTTGCTCGGCAAGCAACAACTATCAAAGTGTCTGTGCCATCCATGATAAACCTATTTTTGATCTTTATCATGCAAGTTCCTCTTCATTTACAAATGCTCACAACATTAAGGTTTTCGTTATCATCCAAACATTTTAAAAGCTCTGCTACATTAGGAATGCCAAATCTATGATATGAAATGTGAGGACTGGAAAACTCTGTGTTGCTACTCCTGGTTTATAATGGCACATGCCTACATATATTAATATAGCTCCTTAATACAGCTCCCTCATCAAAGCTGTAAGTAGGGATCATTAACTTGAAATGTTACCCCTTCTTTCCCTGTAAGCATACGCTACCTGACCTGCTGGGTATTCTCAGTTTTTATGCAACATTTAAAATATTTAAAGTTTAACACTGATCCTTGGAGGCCCATTATTATATTTAGATAATCAAACTGCCTCTAAAGACTAAGGTGATCATCCATTCCCATCTTCACCCATTGAGGATGGTTTTGAGACAGTTAGATTCTAGTTTAAGGTTTGTAGCACTCCATGCCACCCAGCCTAATCATTTTAGGTGGTTAAAATCTAAATATAACGTCCCTATTCCTCAATTCCCATGTCCATTATTCCTGCTTTGATGTATATTGGCTAAATGTGTAGAGCATCTCAATGCAATGATTTAAATAATTATATTGGCAGGTTCCTGAATAAAGCAAATGAAAATCAAACACTGCTGATGCCAGAATTCTGAAATGTAAATGACAAAGAGACTTCCAGTTATAAGAAGCTCATGAGTGGGGCATTAAAGAGTAATGTGATGCCATTGGGTTGTTGCACTGCTCCTTAAATTAGGAAGATTGAAAGGAATAAGGAATTCTCTTGAACTGACTGCAGCGTTTTTTTCCCATTTCAGGGTGTGTGTGCATACAGTGAAGTGAAGTTTTGTTTAGTGATACAGCATGGAAACAGGCCCTTCGGCCCACCGAGTCTGCGCCGGCCAGCGATCCCTGCACCCCTACACTATCTTGCACACACTAGGGACAATTTACAATTATACTCAGCCAAATAACCCACAAACTTGTACGTCTTTGGAGTGTGGGCGAAAACGGGAGAAAGCCCAAAAGGTCACAGGAAGAACATACAAACTTCGTACGGACAGCACCCGTAGTCAGGATCGAACCTGGGTCTCTGGCGCTGTAAGGCAGCAACTCTACCGCTGTGCCACCGTGCTGCCCAATTGTTTCCATGGGTGCCATATGTCTGGTTTGAATGAACTGATATTGATGGACCTGCGTTATAGGTCGAAACATACTGTCAGCCGTATTTAGTTAGAACGCCCTGCATCATTTTGGGATATTTTTCTTTGTTAAAGGTTCTACTTATTATTGTTCTTACGCCCTGAATCAGTTACAACCAAAAGAAAGCTCTCTGCCGGCGCAGTGATGGTATTTGTGTCATGTACAATGCCAAACACGTATTCAGATAATAAAATCAGGAAAGTTTTCATACAAAAAAAAGAGAAAATTGAATTAGTGCTGGGTGGACCGCAGTTAATGGAAACGTCTACAGGCATTATGGAATCATGCCTTGTGTCGGTGCAAAAGAAACATGGATCACCATGGAAACCTACATACTGAGTTGCATCAAAGACAATGGGCAAGGACAGTGTCAATCAATTGCTGAGCGGTATTGTAAGCAGCCTGTCAGTGATGTGGAAACTACATCTAAACAATAATTGCAACTAGACCTCTGGAATGGAAGCATAGAATGACCTAAATAACATCATTTCAATCAAGGAAGGCACACAGACATCCACACCTTTCTACTTTGCTGCTGCAAACTTAATTTCCTGGGCTTAGTATAGCTAATGCTTTCCACTTAATAGGAATACGCCTTTGAAGTGAGAAGATATTGTTCCTCTAAATAATTGCAAGAATTGGATTACTTTGCAAGTGCCTTGAGTATTGAATAGTTCTCTCTCTCTCTCTGTCTCTCTGTCTCTCTGTGTCTCTGTCTCTCTGTCTCTGTCTCTGTCTCTGTCTCTGTCTCTGTCTCTGTCTCTGTCTCTGTCTCTGTCTCTGTCTCTGTCTCTGTCTCTGTCTCTGTCTCTGTCTCTGTCTCTGTCTCTGTCTCTGTCTCTGTCTCTGTCTCTGTCTCTGTCTCTGTCTCTGTCTCTGTCTCTGTCTCTGTCTCTGTCTCTGTCTCTGTCTCTGTCTCTGTCTCTCTCTCTGTCTCTCTCTCTGTCTCTGTCTCTCTCTCATATTTTTCCATTTAACAGGTATTCCTGGCTTGTTTTTATTAAAGCCATGGTTATGGGTAAAGCTTCAAATCAATAGAAAGAGTCTGATAAATGGAATATAATTTTTTTTTAACAAAAAGGGACCTGTCCATATTAAATAAAGAACAATATATATCGCAGCTTTTGTTCCTGGAGGCTTAACTACTTATAATTCGTCATTTTTATCCTTCAAAGATTCATTCCGCTAATTTGACCTTAACTTGGTGGAACTGATATAGTCTAGGGACTTTAAACACATGGATAAAGAAAACTATTCAATACTCTAAATTTGATGCCTATTGGCCATGCACTAGAGCACACTACACCTTCAGACTGAAGATTATCCATGCAAAAGAACTTGAGTCTTAAAAGACGAAAGCCTTTGTCTCCATTACTTCATCAGAAATCTATTCTGAATGCTATCTTTAAAAGGGTGACACAGTAGCATTGCTGGTGGATCTGCTCTGGGGACCCAGGTCCTATCTGACTTCTGGTGCTTTGTATGCATGGACCTTGAATGTTGTCCTTAGTTTAGTTTAGTTCAGTTCAGTTCAGTTCAGTTCAGTTCAGTTCAGTTCAGTTCAGTTCAGTTCAGTTCTGTTCAGTTCAGTTCAATTCAGTTCAATAGACAATAGACAATAGGTGCAGGAGGAGGCCATTCGGCCCTTCGATCACATTCAATGTGATCATGGCTGATCATTCTCAATCAGTACCCCGTTCCTGCCTTCTCCCCATACCCCCTGACTCCGCTATCCTTAAGAACTTTATCTAGTTCTCTCTTGAATGCATTCAGAGAATTGGCCTCCACTGCCTTCTGAGGTAGAGAATTCCACAGATTCACAACTCTCTGACTGAAAAAGTTTTTCCTCATCTCAGTTCTAAATGGCCTACCCCTTATTCTTAAACTGTGGCCCCTTGTTCTGGACTGCCCCAACATTGGGAACATGTTTCCTGCCTCTAACATGTCCAACCCCTTAATAATCTTATACGTTTCGATAAGATCTCCTCTCATCCTTCTAAATTCCAGTGTATACAAGCCTAGTCACTCCAGTCTTTCAACATATGACAGTCCCGCCATTCCAGGAATTAACCTAGTAAACCTACGCTGCACGCCCTCAATAGCAAGAATATCCTTCCTCAAATTTGGAGACCAAAACTGCACACAGTACTCCAGGTGTGGTCTCACTAGGGCCCTATACAACTGCAGAAGGACCTCTTTGCTCCTATACTCAACTCCTCTTGTTATGAAGGCCAACATTCCATTGGCTTTCTTCACTGCCTGCTGTACCTGCATGCTTCCTTTCCGTGACTGGTGCACCAGGACACCCAGAGCTCGTTGTACGACACCCAGATCTCGTTGTATCAGTTCTGTTTAGTTTAGAGATACAGTGCGGCATCAGGCCCTTTGGCCCACCGAGTCCATACTGACTAGCGGTCAGTCCCCGCATACTAGCTCTATCCGACACACCAGGCACAATTCACAAATTTTATAAAAATCAATTAAGCTACAAAACCTGTGCGACTTTGGAGTGTGGGAGGAAACTGGAGCACCTGCGGAAAAACCCACACGGTCACGGGGAGAACGCACAAACTCCAGATAGACAGCACCTGTGGTCAGGATTGAACCCGGTCCCAGGCCCTGGATTTCCTGTAGTTCTCTGGTTTTTTTCACATCCAAAAGATGTGCGGGCTTGGAGGTTAATTGGCTCTTGTAAAATGGCTCTAATGTGTATGGGGGGGGGGGGGGGGGGGTGGAATCTGGGGCAGTAGGGGAGTTAATGCTTAAGTGGAGATAATGGGATTGCTTGTGGAACGGTATTACCCTATGAGCTGACATAAACTCAAGAATAAAAGAAAAAAGGAGTGGGGTTGAACCACCTGTTCCATTAATCTGGCCACACCATTCAATACCATGATGGGAGACCCATACTTTGTATTTGATCTCCATAGCCCTCCGTACCCTGATGAGCTGAAATGTCCCCCTACTATTTTGTGAAGAAATATGGCGGCACGGTGGCGCAGCGGTAGAGCTGCTGCCTTACAGCGAATGCAGCGCCGGAGTCTCAGGTTCGATCCTGACTACGTCTCCTGGCGCCGTCTGTACGGAGTTTGTATGTTCTCCCCGTGACCTGCTTGGGTTTTCTCCGAGATCTTCGGTTTCCTCCCACACTCCAAAGACGTACAAGTATGTAGGTTAATTGGCTGGGAAAATGTTTTTAAAAAATTGTCCCAAGTGTGTGTAGGATAGTGTTAATGTGCAGGGATCGCTGGGCGGCGCGGACCCGGTGGGCCGAAGGGCCTGTTTCCGCGCTGTATCTCTGTATCTTTGTATCTGTATGGCAAAAGCACTGGAGTTGGTGAGCACCCATTTCACAGAGACCGCCAATGGCCATCAGTTCTAGTAGATGCAAAGACTGAAATAATTTACAGAGGATTGTCTCAAGTTTTGCCTCTGCATCCTTCTGTACACACAATCTTCGTTTGTGTAACTGAAGAAATAGAGTCATAGGATAATACAGTGTGGAAACAGGCCCTTCAGCCCAACTTGCCCACACTGGCCAACATGTCCCAGCTACACCAGTCCCATCTGCCTGCATTTAGCCCATATCCCTCCAAACCTGTCCTATCCATGATCCTAACTGTGTCTTAAACATTGGGATAGTCCCTGCCTCAACTACCTCCTCTGGCAGCTCGTTCCATACACCCACCACCCTTTGTGTGAAAATGCTCCCCCCTCAGATTCCTATTACATTTTTTCCCTTTCACATATACCGATGTCCTCCAGTCCTTATATACACTACCTCTGGCTCTACACTTCACCCATCTTCCTCCTTTGTTTCTTACCTGTCACCCTTTCCATTTCACCCTTACCCTTTGCTACTATCTCCACCCATCTGCCAACCACCCCTCTTTACCTAAACCACCTATCACTTGCCAGTTTTTGTCCCTCTCCTATCTTTCACCTCTCTTTATCAGCTAAGCCCCTCTACTTCATCAGTTTGAAGAAGGGTCCCGACCCAAAACATAATCTAACTATTTCCCTCCACAGTTGCTGCCTGACCTGCTGAGTTCTTCCAGCATTTTTTTTATTGTAATTTAACCAGACTGGATATGTCCTGCTTTTTAAGGATGGGACATATCTGGGCAACTTATAACTTTACCAGGTTTATGGTGATACTGTAACTATACATCAACAGATTAGTTAGAGCTGCAGCTAGCTCTGGTATGCAAGTCTTTGATAGCACAGCCAAAATGTTGTGTGGTCCCATTTAGTTTAGTTTAGTTTAGTTTAAAGATGCAGTGCCGAAACAGGCCCTTCGGCCCACTGAGTCCGCAACGACCAGCGATCCCCGAACATTAGGGACAATTTTTACATTTATACCAAGCCAATTAACCTACAAACCTTTACGCCTTTGGAGTGTGGGAGGAATCCGAAGATCTTGGGAGAAAACCTACACAAGTCAAACTCCGTACAGATAAGCACCAATAGTCAGGATCGAACCCGGGTCTCTGGTTCTGTAAAGCAGTAGCTCTACCGCTACACTATGACTTTGCCATAAGCAGGGCTCTTAGCTGTTTCTTCATTTCACATGTGCATGGACTAGGGTGGCTGAAGACTGGCTTCAGTGATGACCTCAGGAGAAAGGCAAACTGGATTATTTACGGGCTACATCTGATTGAAAATAGTTGCCAAAGGGAAGAATTGGCTTCTGCACTCACATGGTGGGTCTCGCCTCCACCACGCTTGACCTGTGTCAGGACTGCAGAGCTTTGACATGATCTGCTGCCATTGAATCAATTTGCTATGTCCATTGCATGCTGCTTTCATTGTTTAGCTCACACACACAGTCCTGTAACTCCCCCTCCCATTCCCATGCTGACCTTTCTGTCCTGGGCCTCTTCCGTTGTCAGAGTGAGGCCCAGTGCAAATTGGAGGAACAGCACCTCGTATTTCACTTGGGCAGTTTACACCCCAATGGTATGAATATTGACTTCTCTAACTTCAAGCAACCCTTGTTTTCTCTTTTACTCCATCTCTCCCCCTTCCTAGTTCTCCGACCAGTCTGACTGTCCCCATGATTCAATTTTATCTCTGTATGCTTTGTTGTCACCTTCTCCGAGCTAACAATGATCTGTTCTACATTTCCTTGATCCCCATCCCCTTTGATGCCCCTTACACTTCCTTGTCTCTGTGTTTCCCTCTCCCCTGATTCTCAGTCTGAAGAAGGGACTCGACCCGAAACGTCACCCATTCCTTCCATCCAGAGATGCTCCCTGTCCCACTCAGTTACTCCAGCATTTTGTGTCTGTCTTCGGTGTAAACCAGCATCTGCAGTTCCTTCCTACTCATGCAGTCCTGCTGGATGCTGCAGGTTGCTGGATTGGCACCTCATATTGAGGAAGACTTGCCCCAACTGCTCCCAACCTGCCCCTCTGCACTCCTGGATAATTGCGGACATACCCTTTTTGTTCCTGGTAGAACAGCTTGAGGGATTAACCAGGTGTACCTGGACTTTGGCTGTGGGACTCGGCTATTGATCAAATTCCATGAATCAATTCCAATGAATGAATCAGTGTTCAAATTGATAATGCTTTAGTTGCATGAAACAAAGCTTTCCTCTCCTCGTGAAGTCTGCTCTTCGATGGAATATTCACATGTCAGTCTCCTATTGATCAATTTCAATGAACGAATAAGTGGCAAAATTGATGGCACAATTTAACGTGCATTCGATTAGATAGAGCATTTCACAGCTTGTTAAATGCGTTCTCCTGAAAAGTGTCCACTCCTGACAGCGCAGCCGGTCACAATGTTTGCCAGCAGCAAAAGGTTAGGTCAACCAGTTACTGTTCATTGAATTGACTTCATAAACAATACTTCCATCAATATAATACCTGGCTTCCGAGATTATGCTCAAATTACCGTATATGAAATAACACACATCAGGCACTGTGGTTAGAACTTTAGATTTAGAGATACAGAGATACAGTGCAAAAACCACTGAGTCCGTGCCGCCCAGCGATCCCCGCACATTAACACTATCCTACACCCACTAGGGACAATTTTTACATTTGCCCAGCCAATTAACCTACATACCTGTACGTCTTTGGAGTGTGGGAGGAAACCGAAGATCTCGGAGAAAACCCACGCAGGTCACAGGGGAGAACGTACAAACTCCGTACAGACGGCGCCCGTAGTCAGGATCGAACCTGAATCTCCGGCGCTGCATTCGCTGTAAGGCAGCAACTCTACTGCTGCGCCACCGTGCCGCCCGTAACTTTATAGAATATAGAGACGAAACCAAAAAAACAGTAGCTTATCGTATTTTCCAGACTTTTAAATTTAGGTTAGAGATGCAGCGTGGAACCAGGGACTTCAGCCCACCGAGTCCGCACTGACCAGCACATTAACACTACCCTACTCACACTAGGGACAATTTTATACTTGCACCAGGCCAATTAACCTACAAACCTGTACGTCTTTGGAGTGTGTGTGGAAACCGGAGCCCCCGGAGAAAACCCACACAGGTCACGGGGAGAACGTACAAACTCCATACAGACAACAAGACTGTCACAATTGACTGCACTATATTTCAAAGTAGTTCATGATACCAGACAAGCATCCGTGGTCAGGATCGAACCCGGATCTCTGGCGCTGTAAGACAGTAGATCTACCGCTACGCCTTACCGTGCCACCCAGTATCACGAACTACTTTGAAATATAGTGCAGTCAATTGTGACAATCATGAAGCACACAGCAAGATCAGACAAAAACTGTTACATAGAACATAGAACACAGAACAACACAGCACAGGAACAGGTCCTTTGGCCCGCTGTGCCTGTGGCGAACATGATGCCAGGACAAAATCTTATCTGCCTGCACATGATCCATATCTCTCCATTCCCTGCATAGCCATGTACCTATCCAAAAGTCTCTTAAAATGCCACTATCGTATCTGCCTCCACCACCCACCCATGGGAGCTCATTCCTGTCTCCCATCACTTTCTGTGTAAGAAAACGTGCCCAGCTTATCTCCTTTTAACTCTGCCCCTCCCATCTTAAAGCTATGGCCTCTGTATTTGATATTTCCATCATGGGAACAAATGGTTCTTGACTGTCTACCCTATCTGTGCCTCATGTAATTTTTTATACTTCTATTAAGTCTCCCCTTAACTTCTGGCATCCCAAAGAAAGCAAGTCTGTCCAACCTCTCCTTGAGCTAATACCCTCTAACCCAGGAAAGCAAGTGCCAACAGTTGGCACTGAAATGTTGGCATTAAAAATAAAATGTTAGCTTGGATACTGTGTATCCAGCCATGGGAAGGACAAATAGATGGCAGGGATAATTCAGGGAACAGGGAGTTACAGGCCAGGCAGCCTTGAGTAGTTATCATGAAAAATGTTGTGCGCTGTGCAGTATTTCTCTATAATTCGAGGAAATAGATCTGGATAAATGGGTCATTTTTAAGAGGCCCAATTATTAAAGTAATGATAAAAGAGCACTTTGAAAAGCAAGCGATGATGAGGGAGATTCAATATGTTGAATAATTTCATTAGAGTTCTTTGAAGATGTAACCAGCAAAATGCACAAAGGGGCAGCTAGTGGAATGGTGGGAGCAGATTTTCAGAAAGCATTCCATAAGGTGCCACGTAAACATTTAATCCACTAAAATAATGTCCCGTAGAATTAAGGGCAAAATATTAGCCTGGGATTGAAACCGTTAACAGTTAGAAAATGTGTAGCACAGTGGCTCAGTTGGTATAGAAACTGCCTCACATCTCCACTCTCCAGGATTCAATTCTGACCTCTATGTGTGGACCTTACAAGTTCTCCCTTGACCCCATGGATTTCTCCCAGGTGCTCTGATTTACTCCTACATTCCAAAAATATGTTCAGGTTCATAAATTCATAAGCTGTAGGAGCAGAATTAGGCCATTCGACCCATCAAGTCTATTCCATCATTCAATCCATCTTTCCCACTCAATCCCATTCTCCTGCCTTCTCCCCATAACTCCTGATGCCTGTGCTAATGAGGAATATGGCCCGTGTAACTTAAGTAGTCACCTTAGGAGCAGGTGAGTGATGGGGTCTATGATGCAGGATGGGGAGACAGTGTTTTTCGATCCAATTTCCGTTTCAGTCGTCCTTTAACTGTGCTGGTGCAAGATGATTCCTTCCCTGGCACCTGCCAAGCCCCCTTACACATTTAAAAAGGACGGCAACAAAGAATGACCATGCATTAAAAATAAGTGATTGCATTTAAAAGCTACATAATGGGCCACAACGTAATTAGATCATTCAAGTGCCTCTCCATAAAACCCTGAGCCACTCTGACCCATACATTAAAATGTTGACAAGAGTAGCTTTATAGACATACAAATGAGGCTTTTTATTTAATGAGCATCCAACATATTAAAATAATGTTGCTCTTTTATCCTGGAAAGGTTGTGGGAGGATCTCTTTGTAGTTTAAAGTAGGGGCATCCTAATGATTATTTCATCAAGAGGGCTGTAAAATAAAATACTTCCATTTATTTAGCCAGGGAACAGGAGAAGAATAGCTCTCAAAGCCTATTTGTTTAAATCATTCCCTGATTTATACTGCAAGTTCATTTGCCCATTTTTGTAATCCTTCATTGTATCTATATCCAGAAGCTAGCAATTCTCCTCAGTCTTGCAGATTTTGAATGACCTTACAACCACAACCTACTGGAGGAAGAGATGGCTCCACATGAAAAGAGTGTTTCAAACATACAAATTAGGAGCGGGAATAGGCCATTGGATTATTCAGTACTGCACCAGGATTATTATTCTGCTAACCAGCCTAGTCTTATGTTCAGGTCATGGCTACTTGTTTTACATTCCTCGTCCAAAGGAAATGTCTGGAAATTGAACCGATTAGCATCTGTTTTCTTCTGCACAAACTGTACAAAAATCTATACTAGCCAGAGTAGGTTCAACTAATCATTGCCTGATGCAGGCACAGCCCTTGAAAAACGATAGCGAATTCCTCTTCACTGTTAATATTAGTGAGTTGAATACATCTCCATTGTTAGATGCACAGAAAATAATCTGCGAAAAAGTTATTTCTATTCTTATTGACGTAAATTTGATCTGAAAGATGCAGTTGTAGAACTGTTGTAGAATCATCCCACTTGAATTTCTTTCGTTGTCATGTGTACTGAGGTACAGTGAAATGCTTGTGTTGCATGCTAACAGTCAGTGGAAAGACAATAAATGACTATAATCGAGCCATACACCGTGCACAGTTACAAGATAAAGGGAATAACGTGAATAGCATGTAGTGCAAAATAAAGTCCAGTAAAGTCCGATCAAAGATAGTCCGAGGGTCTCCAATGAGGTAAATAGTAGCTCAGGACTGCTCTCTAGTTGTTGGTGGGATGGTTTAGTTGCCTGATAACAGCTGGGAAGAAAATGTCCCTAAATCTGGATGTGTGTGTTTTCACACTTCTATACCTTTTGCCTGATGGGAGAGCGGCGAAGAGGAAGAGAAGAAGTGGCCAGGGTACGACTTGTCCTTGATTATGCTGCTGGCCTTGCCGGGGCAGCGTGAGGTGTAAATGGATGGGAGGTTGGTTTGTGTGATGGTCTGGGCTGCGTCCACAATTCTCTGTCATTTCTTGCAGTTTTGGATGGAGCTGTTAAGTATATTGTATTAGTCTGCTGCTTTTCTTGTTACTTAAAGGGACTCTCAGCTGACATTGGCTGACCTGTCATGTCAGGCTGCTCAGATACCTTCAGAAGACCACATTGAACAGCACCGAGCACCGAGCTCAGTGGTGCCACCTGCTGGCTATGTTCCATTAGCAACCTCTCTTTTTGAGGCAAGGCAGATGCCACATCTGTACACTTACCTTTGCTTAAGGAGGGATAGGATTTGCCTTATGAGGGTAAATTTTGACAGTGCTGGTGTTCTTAGATCCATACAAAATGAAAAAATAAGAAGATACAAAAACTACAAAATACACATTGCAGGTTTACATCATACCAATCACTGACGTCACAGCCAAGAAAGCACACCAAAGACTACTTTGTGATGAGACTGAGAAAATTTGTCACGCCTCCAGTGACTCTTACCAACTTCTACAGATGCACCACAGCAAGCTTACTATCGAGTTGCATCACAGCCTGGTTAGGGAACCACTCTGCCCAAGACCACAAGAAATTGCAGAGAGTTGCAGAGAGTCCATCGCATAGACTAACTTCCCACCATTGACTCTATCTACACTTTATGCTGCTTTTGAAACAGCCTACAGCCTACGTAATCAAAGACTTATCCCATCCCGGTCATTCCTCCGTTTTCCTGCTCCCATCCAGCAGAAGGTACAGAAGTTTATAAGCAAACACTACCAGACGTATGAACAGCTGGTTTCCCCTCAGTTATCAGGCTCCTGGATGGTCCTTCGGTAAGGTCGGATATTGTTCAATTCACCTCTACCCCATTGAGAACATTGGACTTTGTCTGAGATACTGATGCGCTACAATGCTGAGAACTATATTCTACATTCTATATCTTCCCCTATATATTGGACTTCAGTTTGGACTGATTGTACCTATATCTGTTTTCTTCTGATCTCTTTGGATAGTATGCAAAGCAAATATGAAAATAATAAACCTTAGTCTAATAACATTTGGCCTGAATTGTACGACCTTAATGGCTTTCCCATCCCAATCTTTTATATATGGGTTTCAATATCCGTGCTTTATGTAAGAACAGAAAACATAATAGCAGGACATGGGGCATTCTGACCATTGAACCTTCTCCTCCAAACAACAGATCATGGCTGATCTTTTTGCTTAATATCAGCTCCTTGCTTTATTCCTATATCCTTTGTCCCTTTATTGCCCAGAAATATGTCGATCTGTTTTGAATGCAATAACTGACTGAGCCTCCTCAGTCCTCTGGCATGGAGAATTCCAAAGATTTGCCATGGTCTGATTTCAAATATTTCTTCTCATCGTAAACCTAAATGGCCTGTCCCTTATGACTCCTTTAACAGGGGAAAATTCTCCATGCATCGATCATATTGAGGCATTGTGGAATTTTGTAGGTCTCAATGAGAAACTTGGCATTCTTAGAAACCTGGGGGAATATAAATACAGCTAAATTATTGGAAATGGCTTGTTTCCTGATTCACATTTCCATCTCTTCATAAAGTAACCATTTCTATTAAACTTTGATGAGGGCTGCACACTTGATTCTTTAGACTTTAGACTTTAGTGATACAGCACGGAAACAGGCCCTTCAGCCCACCGAGTCTGTGCCAACTAGCGATCGCCCCAAACACTAACCGGCACACACTTAATTTTACAACTAATGAGGCCAATTAAACTACAAACCTGTACATCTTTGGAGTATGGGAGGACACCGGAGTGACTGGAGAAAGCCACACAGTCACAGGGAGAACGTACAAACTCCATACAGGCAGTGCCCTAGGTCAGGATGGAGCTTGGGTCTCTGGTGCTGTGAGGCAACAGCTCTACTGCCACACCACTGTGCTGCTCTAAGATTTGGTTCTTGAGGCAAACTTTTTGACTCCATTCACAAGCCAGGGAGATTGTATTGTGTGTGAGAGTATCATAATTGTGTCTATAATACCATACGACTCTTGATAACTTGCTGTACCAGACGCTGATGTTTATCTGAGAGGTACTGCCTTGAGTAAAATAGTATTTAATTTACAGCATGACCTCTGTCTAATTGTCTGTGTTTGGAGAGACATCAACTCATAGTCACCATAGCTGATACTACAGGCTTTGTAATCATGGAGGAAGAGCATCAAGTGATGTAAAAGAGAGGAAACATCAAGGAGGTTACCATCTTAAGGCCCAGATTTCATCCCAGACCTGAAAGGGAGGACATAGCAAAGGCTCTGGCCTTTTTCTGCCCACCTCTATGGCTGTAGATGTGACACTGGAAGACCGAAAGGCAGCTAATGTTGCTGAAAATGGGAGCAAGGGTTTGATGGAGTAATTACAGACCGGAGGAACGACATAAATCACCATTTGCAAAGGTATGGGTTAATCAAGGACATTCAGCGAGGATCTGTTAAGGAAAAATGATGCCTGACTGATGATTTAATGTTTCGAGGAGGTAACAAGAAGTAATGATGCAGGTGGAATGTTTGATTTAATCGACATGTATATTATCAAGGTCTTGCATTTGGGAGTTCAGAAAAGGAAGAGCTCATCGCACTCCAAGGGAATGAACAAGTTGGATGTGAAACTGGCTCTGTGCCTGGAAGAAATGATTGATGTTTGGTTGTGACAGGGAGTCTGCACGAAATGGAGCCCTTCAGTACTCCATGTTAGATGCCATGTTATGCACGGTATATACCAATGATTTAGATCTCATGGTAGTTAAGAGGTTCATAGACGGCACGGTGGCACAGCAGTAGAGTTGCTGCCTTACAGCGAATGCAGCGCCGGAGACTCAGGTTCGATCCTGACTACGGGCGCCGTCTGTACGGAGTTTGTACGTTCTCCCCGTGACCTGCGTGGGTTTTCTCTGAGATCTTCGGTTTCCTCCCACACTCCAAAGACGTACAGGTATGTAGGTTAATTGGCTGGGCAAATGTTAAAAAAAAAATTGTGGGTGTAGGATAGTGTTAATGTGCGGGGATCGCTGGGTGGCGCGGACCCGGTGTTTCTGCGCTGTATCTCTAAATCTAAATCTAAAATCTAAATGTTAGCAACATGGATGAGAAGACTACTGCAAATCCCTTGCAACCCGAAGTGTGCCCACTGCGTACTCTCAGAAACTTTAAGCTAAATGGGCGAGATTAGTGGGGCAATTGCATCAAATGCTTCTTCCCACAGTGCCAGTGTGCAGGAGGACAAATATTACTTATGTCCAGATTAGATCAATGCCCAAATTGATAGCACCTACCTCAACCTCCTCCTTATACCTACCACCCTTTGAGTAAACAAGTTGCCCCTCAGGTTCCTACTAAATCTATCCCCCTCACCGTAAACATATTTATTTTCAAAATCCTAGTTATTTTCTTTGAAAAAAAGCACACTAAAATAAATTCACCCCAGATGAATGTTCTCATCCTCGAATGTCACATGTTCATGGATGTTGTTCGACTCGCTGAGTTACCTCCAGCAGATGACATGGTGCTTCAGACTTCAGCATCAACAGTCCCTTGTGTCTCCACCACAATGTTGTGTCCTTCCTGCCCTCCTAGTATTGTGTCACCCTTCCCCCGAATAAACAATTAATTGCAAATTGAAACATTGCCATTTTTCAATATAGCTTCAAGAGCAAAAAACGAAACAATTAAATTCATTGCCTTCTTGCGTTGTCTTCGGGAACTGGAGCCAGGGTTTGCACATCATCGGCAAGAGTCATCAGCAAAAGCAATTTCCTACGGTGTGTTTCGATCGACAGAAATCAGTCTCTGACCTTAAAGAGACAGGCCATTCTCAACACAGGCACTTGTTGGAGACCAATGATCATGCGTTGCAGAATATAAATTTCCTGTGCCGATATATCTTGGAGCTGAATAATGGAGCTTCCAGGGACGAAGATCAATAAATTATGGTCAGGAGGGAGTACAAAATACGAAGGAATAAAAGTGACAAATTGAATGGAGGTGCAGATCAGAGATGATCCAATTGATTCATGGAACAGTTTAAATGGACTGCTTCTGTTCCTACAATCATAAATAACTCATCAAGAGCAACAGCATGACTAATTTCCTGGCAATATATACAACATCAAAATCATACATTCTCATAAATTGTTTTTGTTGATATTGAATGCATCTACACTTCGCAATGTGACACTGACTCTAATCCTGACTCAGCAAGCTGGCTGGCACTGGATAGATCAAGGGACTAAACTAAAATGAGGTATGCAATTGAATGAATAGGAATCAGACTAAATGCACTTAAGTAGATTATGCGCGGAGATGCATTCAATCAAGTCTTTTTTGTTGTTGTTATGGTGCAAACCTAGACCAGGTTAGTCTGAGCAAGAGACAGTGTGCAACCCAAAAATCCTTTTGTGTTTGGAGTAAGAATTCAGTGCGGGAAAATAATTAGGTAAAACTGTTCACGAGGAGAGTGTTTTGCTTCCCTACCAAACGGGTTGGTGAAAGTGGACATAATGATGAGAGTTCATCGAATGTTAAACAGACTCCCCCCCCTCCCCCCCCCCCCCCCCCCAGAGAAGAGACTAGCAAATAATTTAATTACTTCGGCAGTGCCACATTTTAAAACAGACTCGAGTAGTGCACTTGACCTTCCTTCGTGGATGAGTTATGCCGCAGTTTTTTCATTGAGGAGCGGCTGCGATTTCCCACAGCAATATCTCGCAGCACTTCAGGGATGTGACAGGCAACCCTTCAGCCTGCACGGGATGAGAGGTTGCGTGGCAGGATCTTGAGTCCTCCCAGTGACTGGCAGGTGGGCCGCAAAAGGTCTCCAGAAATGACAGGCAGCGTCTTTGGCGTGCTTGCCCGGTCAGGCTGGCTGCTGATCACATGGCTGATCACGTTCCTCGCTCCCTGCAGAGTTAAGGTAAGTGGGGCGCATTTTGCTCGAGGCACTTCTAGCAAGGTGATGCCGCACCAGAGTTAGATGGGCATTTGCACATTGTGCTGATGCACACATCCAAAAGAGGGTGGATGGTAATTGGTGACTGCCACTTGAAGACTTGCAGCACATTTCACCCAGTCATAAAAATTGCAACAGAAAGGAAGTAATATGTTTCATCAAACGTCTATTCAGTGGCTGCTGTTCTTCTCGAGACATCCAGTGTGATTTCACCTCATACTTGTCACCGGCACTGTCTTCAAATATTTATCCACCCCATTTTATTTGCCCTGATTGCTCTCCCTCGATCGACATGTATGGCAGGAATCTGTGGAATTCTCTGCCTCAGAAGGCAGTGGAGGCCAATTCTCTGAATGCATATAAGAGAGAGCTAGATAGAGTTCTTAAGGATAGCGGAGTCAGGGGGTATGGGGAGAAGGCAGGAACAGGGTACTGATTGAGAATGATCAGCCACGATCACATTGAATGGCAGTGCTGGCTCGAAGGGCCGAATGGCCTCATGCACCTATTGTCTATTGTCTATTGTCTATAACTCAAGTCCTAAGCAGCCTTTACCTGATTAAAGCTCTGCACTACACTGTCTTCATTGCAGAGAACAGAGGAATATTGAAAGATTAGCTATCAAAATGGAGCCGATGTTGGAAAATGTGACGTTCATTTTTGGATGGAAGAACAAAAAACAGAATGTTACTTAAATGGGAAAGGATCTGGACTGGAGTGGGAGGGTCATAAGATCATAAGTAATAGGAGCAGAATTGGGCCATTCGGCCCATCAAGTCTACTCCGCCATTCAATCATGGCTGATCTATCTCTCCACCCTAACCCTATTCTCTTGCCTTCTCCCCATAACCCCGGCACCTGTACTAATCAAGGATCTATCTATCTCTACCCTAAAAATATCCATTGACTTGGCCTCCACAGCCTTCTGTGGCAAAGAATTCCACAGATTCACCACCCTCTGACTAAATAAATTCCTTCTCATCTCCTTCCTGAAGGAAGGGGGAGGGTGGTGGGGGGGATGGGAGGAGGTGGGGGGATGGGAGGAGGATGGGAGGTGGTTCTGCTCTCCAGTTTAATGAAACACAGAAACACAAGTGTGACAGATAATAGGGAAGATTGATAAGGGACATTGGTCCTGATTTCAAGGATCCTGGAATCTAAATGCAAGGAGATTTTACTGCCACTGTACAAAACGTTGGTGAGAACACAACTAGGGCATTGAACAATTTTGCTTCCCCTATTTAAGAAAATATTATTTAATTTGAGGTGGCAGAGAAAGTGAACTAGGATGATTTTCTTGATTAGTACAGGTGTCAGAGGTTATGGGGAGAAGGCGGGAGAATGAGGTTAGGAGGGAGAGATAGATCAGCCAAGGTTGAATGGCAGAGTAGACTTGATGGGCCGAATGGCCTAATCCTACTCCTATTCCTTATGACCTTGTGATCCCTGATATGAGGAAAGGTTACACAGGTTGGGATTCATTGCACTTTAGATGAACGAGGTGGATCTCAGTGAATCATGTAAGAGTCTTAGGAAAATAGATAATGTAAATGCTGAGAAGATGTTTTCTTTCATGAAACATCATGAAACAGATGGCACAGTGGTGTAATGAGAGGCAGCAGAGGCACATCAGTAGAGTTATCATATCATATCATATCATATATATACAGCGCGGAAACAGGCCTTTTCGGCCCACCAAGTCCGCGCCGCCCAGCGATCCCCGCACATTAACACCATCCTACACCCACTAGGGACAATTTTTACATTTTTACCCAGTCAATTAACCTACATACCTGTACGTCTTTGCCTTATAGCACCGGGTTTAATCCCGATTATGTGTGCTGCATGTATGGAGTTTGCGTGCTCTTCCTGAGACTGTGTGGGTTTCCTCTGGGTTGTTCGGATTTCTTCCCACATTCCAAAGACCTGCAGGTTTGTAGGTTAATTTGGCTTCTGTAAATTGCCCCTGTTGTTTTGTAAAGCAAATCTGGGGTAACGTAGAACCTGTGATTGTTGGTCGCCCCAGACTCGGTGGGCCAAAGGGCCTGTTACCATGCTGCCTCTCTAAACTAGATTCACCAAGGAGCTCAGAGCCAGTGGGCATGGTCAGGAATAAAAGACCGCCCATTTATGATGAACCTGAGGAACAATTTCCTCTCAGAAGGTTGTAGGACTTTGGAACTCCTTGCCACGGGGAGATACAGGGTAAAGATGCTCAACATGATCGTGGCTGAGAGATGGACGCGCATTGGCCAGTGGGGATGCAATGGGACAAATGGACTGTTTCCATACTGTACATCTCTTCATGACTGAGGTTTGGATATATATACAGGTACAAAACTAATTTGCTAAGAAAATCAAGAATAATGGGGGAAAAGCACGGTAGTGACTTGTGGAATATTGGACTTCATACATTTCAATGCAGAACTCACTGACTTCATACATTTCAATGCATCCTTCCTCAAATTTGGGGACCAAAACTGCACACAGTTCTCCAGGTGCGGTCTCACAAGGGCCCTGTACAACTGTAGAAGAACCTATTTGCTCCTATACTCAACTCCTCTTGTTATGAAGGCCAACATTCCATTGGCTTTCTTCACTGCCTGCTGTACCTGCATGCGTCCTTTCAGTGACTGATGCATTAGGACACCCAGATCTCGTTGTACGTCCCCTTTTCCTAACTTGACACCATTCAGATAATAATTTGCCTTCCTATTTTTTACCACCAAAGTGGATAACCTCACATTTATCCACATTAAACTGCATCTGCCATGCATCCGCCCACTCACACGGTCTGTCCAAGTCACCCTGTGACCTCATAACAGGTATAACAGGTATAACAGAGCTTTATTTGTCGTTCGGTACCGAAGTACCGAACGAAACTACATAGCAGTCATAGAAAAAAAAAAGAACACAAGACACATAACCCCAACACAAACGTCCATCACAGTGACTCCAAACACCCCCTCACTGTGATGGAGGCAACAAAACTTCCCCTCTCTTCTCCACGCCCACGGACAGACAGCTCGTCCCCGACCGACCCGCACAGTCCCCGCACCGGGCGCTGAAACGTCTCGCGGCCGAACCGGGCGATAAAAGGCCCGCGACCAAGCCTTGCGCAGCTAAGTCCCGCAGCCGAGCCGCACCAGCGGTGAAAAGTCCCGCAGCCGAGCCGCACCGGGCGGTGTTAAGCCCCGCAGCCGAGCTGCACCGGGCGGTGTTAAGCCCCGCAGCCGAGCTGCACCGGGCGATGTAAAGTCCCGCAGCCGAGTTGCACCGGGCGGTGTTAAGCCCCGCAGCCGAGCTGCACCGGGCGGTGTTAAGCCCCGCAGCCGAGTTGCACCGGGCGGTGTTAAGCCCCGCAGCCGAGCTGCACCGGGCGGTGTTAAGCCCCGCAGCCGAGCTGCACCGGGCGATGTAAAGTCCCGCAGCCGAGTTGCATCGGGCGGTGTTAAGCCCCGCAGCCGAGCTGCACCGGGCGGTGTTAAGCCCCACAGCCGAGCTGCACCGGGTGATGTAAAGTCCCGCAGCCGAGTTGCACCGGGCGGTGTTAAGCCCCGCAGCCGAGCTGCACCGGGCGATGTAAAGTCCAGCGGCCAAGCCGCACCGGGATGTAAAGTCCAGCGGCCGAGCCGCACCGGGGGATGTTAGGCCCCGCAGCCGAGCCGCACCCCGCGCCGTGAGGAAGAGAAAAGTTCCCCACACCCACCCCCCACACACCACCACCCCCTCCCACACATACACAACCAAAAAAATATATATAAAAATCATCCCAACACCGACACTCAACAAAAAAAAGACGGACAGACTGCTAGTCAGCCGCTGCCGTTAGGCGCCGCCACGTAGCATCTTCCTCACAGTTCACACTGCCCCCCAGCTTTGTGTCATCTGCAAATTTGCTAATGTTATTTTTAATCCCTTCATCCAAGTCATTAATGTATATTGGACCATACTTGGACCATCTCCAATATCTCCCTACCCTTTCTGGATCTCACCATCTCCATCACAGGAGACAGACTAGTGACCAACATCTACTACAAACCCACTGACTCCCACAGCTATCTGGACTACACCTCTTCCCACCCTGTCTCCTGCAAAAATTATATCCCCTACTCCCAATTCCTCCGTCTATGCCACAACTGCGCCCAGGATGAGGCGTTTCACACTAGGACATCAGTATGAATATTGACTTCTCTAACTTTAGATAGTTGTCTCTCTCTTCCCCTCCCCCTTCCCATCCCAGAGATGTCCTCATTCTTTTGGAAACGGGGCTTCCCCATCTCCAATACAGATGAGGCTCTCACTAGGGCCTCCTCTATATCCCGCAGCTCCACTCTTGCTCCCCCTCCCCCCCATTCGTAACAAGGACAGAGTCCTCCTTGTCCTCACCTTCCACCCCATCAGCCAACGTATCCAACAAGTTATCCTGCAACATTTCCGTCACCTCCAACGGGATCCCACTACTGGCCACATCTTCCCATCTCCTCCCCTTTCTGCTTTCCGCAGAGACCGTTCCCTCCGTAACTCCCTAGTCTACTTGTCCCTTCCTACCCAAACCACCCCCTCCCCAGGCACTTTCCCCTGCAACCGCAGGATATGCAACACCTGTCCCTTTACCTCCCCCCCTCGTCTCCATCCAAGATCCCAAACAGTCTTTCCAGGTGAGGCAGAGGTTCACCTGCACCTCCTCCAACCTCACCTATTGTATCCGCTGTTCCAGATGTCAACTTCTCTACATTGGCGAGACCAAATGCAGGCACGGTGATTGTTTCGCTCAACACCTTCGCTCAGTCTGCCTTAACCAACCTGATCTCCCGGTGGCTGAGCACTTCAACTCCCCCTCCCACTCCCAGTCTGACCTTTCTGTCATGGGCCTCCTCCAGTGTCATAGTGAGGCCCACAGCAAATTGGAGGAACAGCACCTCATATTTCGCTTGGGCAGCTTACACCCCAGCAGTATGAATATTGACTTCTCTAACTTTAGATAGTTGTCTCTCTCTTCCCCTCCCCCTTCCCAGTTCTCCCACTGTATTCGTGTCTCCACCTATATCCTTTCTTTGTCCCGCACCCCCCCTGATATCCGTCTGAAGAAGGGTCTCGATCCGAAACGTCACCCATTCCTTCCCTCCAGAGATGCTGCCTGACCCGCTGAGATACCTGTGGAATATTGGATATGCCATGATCCTATTGAATGAGGAGAGGTTTAAGACGCCAAATGGCATTTCCTACTCCTTCCACTGATGGATAACATGGTGATTTAAAATGCCTGCCATTTAATGATGTTGCATTTTCCCCCACACCCTTCTATGTGGGTCCAATCAACTTCCCAATAAATGCAAGATAGACACAAATTGCTAGTGGTAACTCAGTGGGACAGGCAGCGTCTCTGGATAGAAGGCCTGGGTGACGTTTCGGGTTGAGACCCTTCGTTAGACTTCAGACCCAATAAATGCATTTTGATCAACACTCTGAAAATCTACCGCTACAACTCAGCAAACTGATTTTGATTATGACTCAATGAAGTGTGTTGGGACCTTTTACTAGATTTAAGGCACTTTTGTGCATTCGTAAGCTGCTGTTAAGATTGTGGAAGTGAGATTATTAGCTGGTAGAAACCAATTTAGGTCAAAACATTTACTTTATTGATAAACACTGAAAGATTTAATTTGCTTTGTGCATTGGAGTTAGCACAACGACCAGGTGCATGCATGGCCTAGCAATTCATTGTGTTACCAAGCACAACAGTTACAATCGCCTTTATTTGATATTTCCTCCAGAGAGTTAAGTGGAAAAGCCCAGGCTTGTGATCCTGTGCAGGATTGAGAGCACACTGCATTATTAGATAATTTAGGATAGGGCACATGTACGGAAGTGGCTGTGTTCCTGCACTGTTGGCTAATCTCATCTAGCGCTGCTGTGTGTTTGTTGATTGAATGATACAGAGTGGAAACATGCCTTTCAGCCCACTGAGTCCACACTGACTATCGATCACCCGTTCACAGTAGTTTTACATTGTTCCACTTACGCATCCAGTGCCTGGTCACTTGGGGCAATTTACAGCGGACAATTGACCTATAAACACACACATCCTTGGGATGTAGGAGGAAACTGGAGCACCCACATGGGGGAAACCCACACGGTCACAGGGACAACGTGCAAATTCCTCACTGACAGCACCTGGGGTCAGGATCGAACCCGGGTCTCTGGTGCTGTGAGAGAGCAACTCTACCAGCTGTGCCTCTATTCCACCCTGCATTGATGATGTGCTGTTCTGAAGGATAATCTTGGCTATCACTCTTGTGTGGCACTAGCACTGTGCTGCACTGTTGGGCATTTGAGGTTGGACTCTTGTGTGATGCCATAGGTAATCTACATCATGGTTGTATCTCATTTAGATGAGATGTTAACCCAAGGCCCCATCACAGTTTATTGTCTGATTATTGGCAGCTTATTATCTGAATGGTGTCAGATTAGGAAAAGAGGAGGTGCAACGAGACCTGGGTGTCCTTGTACTTCAGTCACTGAAAGTAAGTCTGTAGGTACAGCATTTGAGTGTAGGCACAAGGAGGTCCTGCTGCAGTTGTACAGGTTTCTGGTGACACCACACCTGGAGTATTGGGTGCAGTTTTAGTCTCCTAATTTGAGGAAGGACATTCTTGCTATTGAGGGAGTGCAGCCTAGGTTCACCAGGTTAATTCCCAGGATGGCAGGACTGACGTATGATGAAAGAATTGATCGACTGGGCTCATATTCACTGGAATTTAGAAGGAGGAGAGGGGATCTTATAGAAACATATAGAATTCTTCAGGGATTGGACAGGCTAGATGCAGGAAAAATGTTCCCATTGTTGGCGGAATCCAGAAACAGGAGTCACAGTTTAAGAATGAGGGGTAAACCATTTAGGATTGAGATGAGAAAAAAACCTTTTCACCCAGTGAGTTGTGAATCTGTGGAATTCTCAGTTGCAGAAGGCAGTGGAGGCCAATTCACTGGATGTTTTCCAGAGAGTTAGATATAGTTAGGGATAACGGAATCAAGGGATATGGGGAGAAAGCAGGAATGGGGTACTGATTTTGGATGATCAGCCATGATCATATTGAATGGCGGTGTTGCCTCGAATGGCCTACTCCGGCACCTATTTTCTATATTTCTATGTTTCCATCACCTCTCCTGGGGACTTAAACAATTCCTATCTCACTATTTTGAAAATGAACACGAATGTTATTCCGGGTCAATATTCATTCCTTATTCAACATTTTTGCAAAACTAAATTTGATCAACTCCATATTAGTATTTACAGGAGCTCACTGAATACAAATTCGGAGACCTGTTTCCCACATTACAACAGTGATTACACTTCAAACTCAGGACGGTAAAGGCACCATAAAAATGCAAGACTTCCTATTAGTTTAACTGCACAATTATTTCATCTTTCATGTTGAAAGAAGTTAAAGGAAAACATTTTTACTTTTCTTGACCTTGGGAGGTTGCAATGGTTATTTTGGCCAATCGTGCACTTCATAAGTGTGGTTTCATTTGCAAAGGAGAAAGAACAGAATTAATTTTGCATTTACTTTAAAGCCTCCACAATCAAACTCTGACAATGGGCGATTTGCTTTGGTGGTGTTTGCTGAATGAAGATGATCGTTTGGACCCTGGGAAGCTCCCGTCGCACTTCATTGAAATAGTTCTGTCGACCCTTTGAAATGATTGAGCTTGGTTCAATGTCTGAGTTGAACAACAGGCCCTCCAACAATGCTGAACTTCCTCAGAGTGGCACTGCAGGGTGCACTCAGAGTTCTTGTTCAATTCCCTGCAGTACAATCTGAACGTAATCTTCAGTCTGGGAGATAGACAGTTTCCATTGAGCCGCAGGCCGATGCTGAAAGCTCTCCATTCTGTTGAATACCTATCCTGCTGGAGCATGAAAGAATATTTGCCCAAATATTTTGAAATTATATTTAAATTTGCTCTTAGGAATACAATTGGCTAATACCACGGTTGTTTCTGATTTGACAATAGACAATAGGTGCAGGAGGAGGCCATTCGGCCCTTCGAGCCAGCACCGCCATTCAATGTGATCATGGCTGATCATTCCCAATCAGTACCCCGTTCCTGCCTTCTCCCCATACCCTCTGACTCCGCTATCCTTAAGAGCTATATCTAGCTCTCTCTTGAATGCATTCAGAGAATTGGCCTCCACTGCCTTCTGAGGCAGAGAATTCCACAGATTCACAACTCTCTGACTGAAAATGTTTTTCCTCATCTCTGTTCTAAATGGCCTACCCCTTATTCTTAAACTGTGGCCCCTTGTTCTGGACTCCCCCAACATTGGGAACATGTTTCCTGCCTCTAACGTGTCCAACCCCTTAATAATCTTATACGTTTCGATAAGATCTCCTCTTATCCTTCTAAATTCCATTTGCTCATACATGGTCCACCATGCTGTGATATCAATTTAGACAAGGAGTTGTGATAAAGGCCTGGGGAGTGGTGTAGATTAGAGGGTTCTAGTAGTAGAGGTACATAGATCCCTGAAAGCGGGGTCACAGGTAGATAGGGTAGTCAAGAAGGCTTCGATACATTGGCATTAATCAGTCAGGGTATTGAGTAAAGAAGTCAGGGTGTTATATTACAGATGTCCAAGACATTGGTGTTCAGTTTTGGTCACCCTGTTAGATGAGGGGTGTAATTAAGCAGGAAAGAGTGCTGAGAATGTATGAGGATGTTGCCAGGGCTTGAGAGGTAGAGCTATAGGGAGAGGTTGGTCAGGCTAGAGCATCATTCCATGGAGCGCAGGAGGATGAGCAGTAGGTTTAGAGAGCTGTATAAAATCATGAGGGGAATAGTTAGCATGAACGCACAGTCTCTTACCCGTGGTAGGGGAATCAAAAACAAGGGGACTTATTTTTAAGGTGAGAAGAACAAGATTTAATACATACTTGAGGGGCAACTTTTTCACTCAGCAGGTGGTGGACATATGGAATGAGCTGCCAGAGGAGGTAATTGAGGCAGGTATCAACGATATTTAAAAAATACACCTGGACTGGTAGGTGGATAGGAAAGGTTGAGATTGATATGGACAAATGGGACTAGATTAGATGAGGCATCATGGTTGGCATGGACAAGTTGGGCAAAAGGGCCCACTTCTGTAACTTGTTTCCAAATGTACAAAGCAGGGGCAAGGAATGCCTCCACGTGTCTGGGAGGCTGATACACTGAGTCCTGGCCACTCAGCCTGGGGTCTTGAATCCGCTGGAAACATCAACCAGAGAGCTCCAGAGATTCTCCTTATTTAGGACATCATGAACACACTCCCTTTCCAATCCAGGAGAGATTCATCATAGAGTCATAGGGAAATAAGATCATAAGATCATGAGATAGGGGCAGAATTGGGCCATTTGGCCCATCAAGTCTACTCCGACATTCAATCATGGCTGATCTATCCCTGGCTCCTAACCCCATTCTTCTGCCTTCTCCCCTTAACATCTGACACCCGTACTAATCAAGAATCTATCTATCTCTGCCTTAAAGATATCCACTGACAGCCTCCACAGCGTTCTGTGGCAAAGAATTCCACAGATTCACCACCCACTGTCTAAAGAAATTCCTCCTCATCTCCTTCCTAAAAGAACGTCCTTTAATTCTGAGGCTATGACTTCTAGAACTAGACTCTCCCACTAGTGAAAACATCCTTTTCACTTGCACTTTATCCAAGCCATTCTGCACGGTTCAATGAGGTCCCCTCTCATTCTTCTAAACTCTAACGAGTACAGGCCGCATGCCGTCAAGTGCTCACCATGTGTTAACCTATTCATTCCTGGGATCATTCTTGCAAACCTCCTGAAACAAAATGGAAACAAGCACTTTGGCTCGCCGACTCTCCACCAACTGTTGACCGCCTATTTTTACACTAGTCCTTCACCTAACACCCATTTTATTTTGTAGGAATGAACTGCAGATGCTGCTTTACACCGAATTACTCCAGCATTTTGTGATACCTTTGATTTGAACCAGCATCTGCAGTTATTTTCCTGCACTTCAGAGCAAGCATGTTCATCTCTGCAAATGGTCGAATGAAACGAGGAATATTGATTCCCATTCAATGCACAATTAATGCAAAGCAAGCAAATTAATACCATGGACTTTAGTGTTGCATCGCATGAAACTTTTTTTTTTCTCTTCCCATTTCTGTTGGCACTACTTAAAGAAAGCTCATTATGTATAATTACGGGATTCGTGCCTATCAGTACATGTGTGGGCTGACGCCAACAGCGAAACACCTGGCTTTGTCCTATTGCTTGCACTCAGGAAGCAGTTGAGGCTTTCTGGCATTTGATTCTCCATTAGACCTGGAGCCGTCACCATGGAAACAGCAGGGTCATTAATGGTGGATATGTGGCAGTTATTCGGCAAAAGCTGTCTTTGCCAGGCCTGCCACGCCACTTCTTAATCGATCCTGACAGTTGACCCCACTTGGTTACAGATTGATTCTGGCTTGTTGCTCTTGACAATTGATGATAATCCCAATCATTGACTTCTCATGTGCAAACGTTATGGAGACATTGACATGCATACATGCAGAATTTAATGGTGGTTTAGATCATAGATTAACAGAACAGGGAATGGGGAAATGGGAATCATCAAGTCCGCACTCCCTCCCTTTCCCTCCTCATCCATATCCTTGTAGCCGTTTTTGTTTAAAGAGGTAAAAACAAATATCTTTCAAAAGCTGCTATTAATTTTAGAACAAACTCGAAAAAACCAGCCCAGTGTAAATAAGTCTCCCCATGTTACCTTTAATTATTTTTCCCATCACTTTAAACCTGACATCTGCTTGCTTGCACTCTGCAATGGAAACCCGTTCACTCCATCAAATCTACCCATGCCAGGAAATCCTTCTTAACCTTCTCTGCAGAAGATAAAACAATCGCAACTCCCCAAACACTTTATCCCTGATACCATTCCAGAAGGATTTCAAGGCTTTGGCAGATTTCCTAAAGTGTATTGCCCTGTTTTGAATACAATGCTCTATCTGGGGACCATTTTTTATAAAGGATCAGCATGACTTTCTTGATGCTCTATTCATTTATAAATCTAAGAACCTTTTTTTAGTTTAGTTTAGAGCTACAGTGCGGAAACAGGCCCTTCAGCGATAATTTACCGACCAGCGATCCCCGCATATTAACACTCTCTACACACACTAAGGACAATTTACATTTATACCAAGCCAATTAATCTACAAACCTGTTCATCTTTGGAGTGTTGGAGGAAACCGAAGATCTCAAAGAAAACCCATGCAGGTCACAGGGAGAACGTTCAAACTCCTTACAGATAAGCCTCCTTAGCCAGGATCGAACCCGGGACCCAGAGGTCTGGTGCCGTAGGGCAGCAACTCTACCGCTGCGTCACTGTGCCACTCTTTAGTTATATGTCATTTTGCAGCATAGGCCTGTCATTTCCAAAGGTTGGATCACACACACACACTTTGTTTTCTGCACCCTGTATTTTTTAATTCATAGTATCTCTACATTCATCCTACCAAAATCATAATTTCATACTTTTCTGCAATGAATTTCCACTGCCCCATTTTTTTGGCAGCACCAGTGGAGCTGCTACCTCACAGCTCCAGTGACATGGGTCCAGTCATGACCTCTGGATCTGAATGTGTCCGTGTGAATTTTGCACATGGTTCTTTAGATTCTACCCACATTGCAAAATGATGTGAATGGCAGGCAATTGGCCACCGCAAGATGCCCTTCGTGTGCAGGTGAGTGGTGGAATCCTGGGGCCAGTTTATGGTAAGGTGTGGAGAATAATAACGGTATTAGTTTAGCATTAGTTTAAGTGTTTGTCATGGACTCAATGAGCTGAAGGGCCCATTTCTGTGTTGTGTGAACCTACGTCTCCATGATTTCACTGGCGTGCCAATGTCCTTCTGAAGTATAATCCTATCTTATATCATATCATATCATATATATACAGCCGGAAACAGGCCTTTTCAGCCCACCAAGTCCGTGCCGCCCAGCGATCCCCGTACATTAACACTATCCTACACCCACTAGGGACAATTTTTACATTTACCCAGCCATTTAACCTACATACCTACCTACAAACATCTTCCTCAATGTTTGGAATATTTCTGGGTTTTTTTTTGCCCTGTACATCCATAAGGAATCACAAATGTATATGAAGGGAAGAGGTCCAATATTAACTCCTGGAAAATATCAGTGTACACTTCACTTCAGCCTGGAAAAACAGCTGTTCACTCTTACTTCTCTTTATATAAATTTACTAGTGTGGCACAGTTAATTTCTCCCATTATATATAATCTTGTGAATAAACCGTTCTGTACTACTTTGTAAAATTTGGAAGTCCCAAAATCCAATAAAACTAGATCATTCTACTAACCCTCTCTATTACTTCATCAAGGGACTCAATTAACTGACCATTTGGCTTTAATGAAAACCAATCTCTTCCAAATAATCTTGCCTTGTTTTTTATTCATCCCATAGTTTCTTTATCACCAGTATTATGATCAATTTGGATGTATTTCTTAAATGTCTCTGACTCTACCCTTTTAAAACTGAATGGATAGTTCCTGCTTAATATCCTAGTTACATTCCAAAATGCCATTAAGAAAAATAATGTTAAACAGATCCCATGGGGTTTCAATCTGGAGCTACCAAGGAATGCTTGGAACTCAGAACAATGCCTGAACACTGCAGCCCAGTAACCCTTTGTGATGTCGGCAATGTAGGCCGAATCATAAGCTATGAACAGATGGAGAATAGGAAGGAGATAGAGATTTCAATGAGGTGATGTCAGGACAATCTTTCCCTCAATGTCGGAAAGATGAAGTTACTGCAAGATGCTGGTTATTGACTTCAGGAAGCAGGGTGGAGCACAGGTCCCAACCAGCATCAAAGGTGCGGAAATTGGAAATAGTTGAGAGCTCCAATTTCCTTGGCATTAATATTTCTAATGGTCTGTCGTGGACCAACCACATTGATGTGACAGCCAGGAAGGTACACCAATGCCTCGACGTCCTGAGGAGACCGAGGAAATACGACATCTTTGTAAGAGTCACTGGCGACATGTCGAATTTCCTCAGGAAGTATAGTACAAGTGCACCCTAGAAAGCATACAGTCAGGTTGCATGACAGCTGGATTTGGGAAAAGCTCTACCCAAGACCGCAAGTGATTGCAGAGTTGTAGATGTAGCCCATCCATCACAGACGAGACTTCCCACCATTGACCCAATCCAAACTTCATGTTGCCTTGGAAAAGCAGCCAACATAATCAAAGATCTGTCCCAGTCCCATCATTCCTATTTCTCTCTGCTTCCATTCAGTAGAAGGTATGAAAGTGTGCACCGCCAGACTCAGGAACAACTTCTTCCCCTCTGTTATCAGGCTCCTGAATGGACCTTCTATGAGCTAGGGTACTGATCGATTCATCTCTATCCCATTGTGGATATTGGTCTTTGTCGATGTACTGATACACTACAATGCTGAAAACTACAGTATCAAACTTTGATCAAACCCTCTCCTTCGACAAACACGTCAAACACATCACAAAGCCAGCCTTCTTCCACCTCAAAAACATTGCCCGTCTCCGTCCATGCCTCTCCTCCACAGCTGCAGAAACCCTCATCCACGCCTTCATCACCTCCCGTCTGGACTACTGCAACAGCCTCCTCTATGGCGCACCCTCAAAAATCATCAGTAAACTTCAATACATTCAAAACTCCGCTGCCCGTCTACTCACCCACAACCCGATCCGTGACCCTATCACCCCCGTCCTTTACAAACTCCACTGGCTCCCGATCCCCCAGAGAATCCAGTACAAAATCCTCCTCATAACCTACAAAGCCCTCCATAACCTGGCCCCATCCTACCTGACCGACCTCCTCCACAGGCACACTCCCACCTGCACCCTCCGCTCTGCTGCTGCCAATCTCCTATCCCCCCACATCCGGACCAAACTCAGATCCTGGGGGGACAGGGCTTTCTCCATCGCTGCTCCCACCCTATGGAACTCACTACCTCAAACCGTCAGAGACTCCTCCACACTCACCACATTCAAAACATCACTGAAGTCTCACCTATTCAGTACTGCCTTCAACCACTGAAGGTCACCCCACCCTCTGTCTCCTTTCTCTGTTCGTTTACTTATTTATCTATTTATTCACTTCCCTATATTCTCTAAATCCCTGTAAAGCGTCTTTGAGTATATGAAAAGCGCTATATAAATGTAATGTATTATTATTATTATTATATTCTGCACTCTGTATCTTGTGAAAATTAATTCCACTGTACCGCATTACATGTGACAAAGTACCACAACCCGTTTTCTCTGTCTATTGTACTTGAGTTTGACTTGATTGTATTTATGTATGGTACTTATTTAAACTAAACTAACCTAAATTTCTGATCTGTTGTGGATAGAATACAAAACAAAGCTTTTTACTGTACCTCAGTTCACGTGACAATAATAAACCTAACCCTCAACCTAAACCACACTCTGCCTGTCCCTTCCTTTGTTGTTTTAATAGTATGTGTTATATGTATGTTTTTTACTGTTCTTTAGCTTGTTTTATGTGGAGGGTGGTTGGAGGAAACTTTTTAAAATCTCTTACCTCGACGGAAATGCGATTTTTTTCCCATATCGTATCTCCGTCCGCACTGCGGCCGAACATCGAGGAGTTGGCAGCCTTAGCTGGAGGCCGACTGTGGGAGCTCCAACCGTGGGAGCCTGCGGACTTACCATCGTGGAGCCCGCAATCCCTTTGCCAGGGATCGACATCGGAGCACCAACCGCGGGAGCCTGTAGACTTTAACACGGTGGAGCTCGCGGGCTCTGGTTAGAGACTGACTTCAGGAGCTCCAAGGCGCAGGAACTTCGACCACCCCGATGCGGGATCTTTGACCGCCCCTACGCAGGAGCTTCGATCGCCCTGACGCGGGAGGTTCGACCGCCCCAAGGCGGGAACTTCAATCGGCCTGATGCGGGAGGTTCAATCGGCCCGTTGGGGGCTTCGACCGCCGGCTGCGGGAGCTTCGATCGCCCCAACCGATGGTTCGACTGCCCCGACCGCAGGAGAATAAAAAGGGAAGAAGTTTGGACTTTATTGCCTTCCATGACAGTGAGGAATGTGGGGAATCCACTGTGGTGGATGTTTACGTTAACTTTTATGTAGTTGTGTGTCTTGTTGCATTTTATTAGTACAGCTGTATGATAATTTGCATATTACTGTACCTTAATTGGTACACGTGACAATTAAAGACCTTTGAAACCTTTGAAACAAGCAAACTTTGAGGCACTAATAACAACAAAGTGGCAATGAATGAAATGATATGAAGTGATGAACCCCAGTATAATGTTAGTGATTTTCCAGTCCTTTGGCATCAGGATGGTTGGAAGATTATCGCCAGAGTGAACACAGCTTCTATACTCACAATTCCATCAGTATCTCTATTCCAGAGCATTTGCTTTTCTGCTTTGTGACCTGCCAACTTAGATAGACACAAAATGCTCGAGCAACTCAGGCAGCGTGTCTAGAGAGAAGGAATGGGTGACGTTTCGGGTCGTGACCCTTCTTCCTTCCTAAACTTTTAAACCCTCTGTTTATCTCATTTTATCTTTACACAATCACTGCTACTCCTACTCTGGCAGCATTCTTTCCCCCTAATGAAGACTGATGAAGCTACCTTCATGTCCCACTGCTCCTGGCTCAGTTTACTAAATAACCAACAAAGGGACATAAAAACTGAGAGACAAAGCAGGAAAAGGTCTGACAACCCTTCAGGTCTCCCCCTGCTGATCAAAAAGCCCACATTCAGTGCAACCAACTTAATAATTGTTGCAAGTTTACACTAATCACGCTTGTTTGTCCTTTGAGGAGATTCTTCACACTGTGCTGGTTGTTTTAGGCAAAAGAAAACTAGTAGCAACAATTTAAACCTTTTGGTAATTAGTAATTACCTAATGTGCACCAATATAACTAATGATTCGTTCCATATGTAGTTTTGAGAAGAAAATTTGAGATTATCAAATGAATGACTTTAAAGGAGCTAACCTGAGTTTAATTCAATTGCTTTGGTTAGAATGAAATATTCCACACAGGTCTTTTCCTTGGTAACTGTCAGTTGCATTGAGCAGAGATAGGAATAAAAAGAAGGTGAAGGTGTTAGATCTATTGGGAGGAGCTTTCATTGTTCATACTTTTGAGTGTCATTTGCTTGTATTGGCAAAACCTCATCTGCAAAACCTAGATAAATATCTTCAGGGATGTCACCAGCCTGGGGTTTTATCTTTTAATTTATACTGATTGCCAATTTTATTCCTGTTAATTAAATGAGACAATCTATTCTCCAAGTGTTGATTTAATGCAGATCTGTGAACAAAAAATATCCGCTCAAAGCCAAATTGTATAATTTGCTTTCCTCTGTGTCAATGTTTCTATGAGTCTCATTACATCTGAATGGTGTAGGAATAGGAAGGAGAATTAAAGAGTTTAGCAACTGGGAGATCGGGTAGGTTCAGGCGGGCTGAGCGAAGGTGTTTTGCGAAACGATCGCCCAGTTTGCGTTTGGTCTCGCCGATGTCCACATCTTGAACAACGGATACATAGATGAGGTTGGAGGAGGTGCAAGCGAACCTCTGCCTAACCTGAAAGGACTGCCGGGGTCCCTGGACAGAGTCGAGGGAGGTGTCTGCAGAAGGGTCTTGACCCGAAACATCACCCATTCCTTCTCTCCAGAGATGCTGCCTGTCCCGCTGAGTTACTCCAGCTTTTTGTAGCTATCTCGTTATTTCTGAGTTTGAAGGTTGTCAGTCCAATTCCTGAGCCCATAATCCTCTTTTGGGTCCAATTCCTGGAACTTCCTAGCTAATTGCACTGAATGGCAGAGGTTAAAGTATAAAAGATCGCCATCTCCCTCCCGAGGAGCAATGGGCAATAAACGTCAGTCCTGCCAGCTGTGCTACAACCCAGAATGAAGGGAAGCAATCTTCTGTCTTACTTCTGTCTTACTTTTACTTTTAAGTCTCTTGTCATTTTATTCCATGAGGCCCACCAATTCCGTGGTTCTGTTTAAAAGCACAACAAGTTCACCTGATGTCACAGCTGACCTTCCATCCTTGGAAAACACCAACAAAAATAGATTTGTAGTCAATCATAAATTTGCTACTCATGGGATCATTCTGCGCATGATCTAGCTGCTGGATTTGTGCTGCATAGCAGAATTAACTGACTTAGAAATTCATCCCTTGTATTGGCGATTCTAATGTAATAAGGTCCTAGATAAATTCCAAATATTTTTGTCTATTTTCCTAAGTAAATACTTAAAGAGGTTGAATCGTACAAAGGGTTAGAACTTTATCCCATCAGCTTTGCAGCTTTCATTTGAATCTAGCTCAGGATGATGAAAAAAAAGCCTTCTTTCTAAGCTGGATATAAAGGCTCAACATACATTGACTATTGGTAGGTCTTAGCTGATTTCGAGAGGACAGATCTTCCCATTTTATGATAGAGATTGTCACTCATATTACTTGAGCTACTGGTGCAGTATAAACCAGCGGTTGCTGATGATCAAATTTCTTCTGGAGTGCAAAGGATTGTATGACACTGAAAACCAGACTAGGCTAACAAGGTGCAAGATGTTGGAGGTGGAGGGGAATGGTGCGGGGGGGGGGGGCAGGGAGATATTAAAAAATAGAAAAGATTATAAACGTGGGAAGAAAGCTCATAAAACAATAACTGGGGTAGTGACAGAAAGGAGGAATAACCAAAAATGACTGGAAAGGTGCATTAAATGTATCATAAGGTCATAAGTGACAGGAGCAGAATTAGGCAATTCGGCCCATCAAGTCTTCTCCGACATTCAATCATGGCCGACCTATCTCTCCCTCCTATCTCCATTTTCCTGCCTTCCAACTATAACCTCTGATGCCCATACTAATCAAGAGTCTATCTGTCTCTCCCTTAAAAATATCCATTGACGGCCTCCATGGCCTTCTTGGGCAAAGAATCCCACAGATTCACTACCCTCTAGCTAAATAAATTCCTCCTTCTTCCTTTAATTCTGAGGCTATGACCTCTAGTCCTAGACTCTCCCACTAGTGGAAACATCCCCTCCACATCCACACTATCCAAGCCTTTCACTATTTGAAAGGCTTTGAATTTGCGTGTCTTTTACCAAATCTTCAACATGAGCATTTTATTTGCAGAATTTTCACTGCAATGCCATTTGTTCTTGTATTTTTGATTTAACAATCTATTTTCCACTTTAACAATAGTGGGTTACTCTCTAGATATAAAACTGTTTGAAATAACTATATTGCATTTTCTCACCTTATTCGATTTATAAAGATTTTGATTAATGAAACATTTTTCCAGGGACATAATCCTATTTTTAATTATCACAGTTTAATTGTGCACGATGTCTAAATGCATAGAGCCCTTACGAAGGCAGCAGAGGAGTGTTGGCAGTCTTGGGGTTTGTGTCATCAGCAAAGTGCAATAAAGACAATGGAATTTTGGAATAGGTCAATCAGTGGACCAACTACCTCCATCACCAACTTTTTCAAAGCCAGTCATTGAGGACATCAGACAATGGTGGTTTATCGGCTTTCAGTTCTATTAGTTTCTCCAACACTTTTTCATCTTTGTTTATCTAGTTAAGTTCCTCGTTCAATCTAGACCTGCTTTTCTGCATATATCCAAGGGATTTTCTTTTGTGAACTCAGACACATGATATTTATTTAATTTCTCTGTTGCTTCCTTATTCCCCAGTGCAATTTTTTCTGCCGAGGTCTGTACGAGATGCACATTAACTTTTGCTAATCTTTTTCTTTTTAGTACCATGTTAGTAATTGGGAACCACAAACTCTTTCAGATGAGGAGCTGGAAAAGGTTAAGGTGGGAGTTTTTGAGGCAGTGCATTCTTTCAGCCACATACACAATGCTTCTGTGCACTCCATATGTTTAGTTTAGTTTAGTTTGGAGATTCAGCGCAGAATCAGACTGTTCGGCCCATTGAGTCCATGCCGACCAGCCACCCCCGTACACTAGCCCTATCCTACACACTAGACACAATTTACAGGTTTTACCGAAGCCAATTAACCTACAAACCTGTACGTCTTTGGAGTGTGGGAGGAAACCGGCGCACGCGGGGAAAACCCACGTGGTCACGTAGAGAAATGTACAAACACTGTGCAGACCGCACCAGTGGCCAGGATTGAACATGGGTTTCTGGCGCTCTAGGTAGTGCCTCTGTGTCGTGAGTTTTTCAATACCATCCCAAATGATTCTGCTTCAATTTCAGTGATCATGGACCAATTTAAATGTTTCTGGCAACATTTTCTCAGACTTTTTCAAATTATCTTTATCTTTTCATTTTAACCACATTTGGAACACTTGCCTTAAGTGCCTCAAATGAACACACATTTTGTTGTAAATCATGTATTAGTTATTTTCAATCTATCCCTTTCATACAATCTCTCAATGTCAGCACATCACTACTAACTTTGTAGTTTGTTTATTTATGTTTAAAAACCCTGGTTTCACATTCAAATAAATCACTTTTACATTTTTTAGGCAAATTTCTAAAGTGCTCAATTCCACAATTATAACCTGACTTTATCTTATAGAGACGTATAAAATTATAAAAGGACTAGCTAGACAAGCTAGATGCAGGAAAAATGTTCCCAATGTTGAGGGAGTCCAGAACCAGGGGACACAGTGTAAGAATAAAGGGGAGGCCATTTAAAACTGAGGTGAGAAGAAACTTTTTCACCCTGAGAGTTGTGAATTTGTGGAATTCTCTGCCACAGAAGGCAGTGGAGGCCAATTCACTGGATGAATTTAAAAGAGAGTTAGATAGAGCTCTGGGGTCTAATGGAATCAAGAGATATGGGGAGAAAGCAGGCACAGGTTACTGATTGTAGATGATCAGCCATGGCCACAATGAACAGCAGTACTGGCTCAAAGGGCCAAACGGTTTCCTCCTGCACCTATTTTCTATGTTTCTATGTTTCTTTGACCCTATTCTTAATACACAATCCTCGTTCAAAAAACCAAGGCCATTATGTGAAAAATAATTACAATAGGATGGAGTTATATATTCAATTTAAGAGGTCCACACTTGTGAAATTAATAACTTTACATGATTCATCCAAGGCGTCCAAGGCTAATCAAAATTGTCAAGGTTAGAATTAAATTAAAGGAAGAAACTGATTGTTTTGTCATGCCCTTTAGTAAGACCGTTAATTAGGAGAGTATTTGGAATTAGTAACAGCAACATAAATTCGACAAAGAGTGCAAGAACAGTTGAGGAGAGTAAAGAAGCAGCATCTGATAACAAGTGTGATGTTGCTTGCACGATGCTTTTAAAGAGCACCTCATTGCAGGCAACCAAATACAACATTTAGAGCTAAAATGGCGGCACGGTAGCGCAGCGGTAGAGTTGCTGCTTTACAGCGAATGCAGCGCCAGAGACTCAGGTTCGATCCTGACTACGGGTGCTGCACTGTAAGGAGTTTGTACGTTCTCCCCGTGACCTGCGTGGGTTTTCTCCGAGATCTTCGGTTTCCTCCCACACTCCAAAGACGTACAGGTATGTAGGTTAATTGGCTGGGTAAATGTAAAAATTGTCCCTAGTGGGTGTAGGATAGTGTTAATGTGCGGGGATCGCTGGGCGGCACGGACTTGGAGGGCCGAAAAGGCCTGTTTCCGGCTGTATATATATGATGATATGATGATGATGATATGAAAGCGGAAAATGCTGGAAACACTCAGCAAGCCACCGTGCAAAGATTGATAATGCATCTCTGCTTTCTGCGTAGATGCTTCTGGACGTGCTAAGTATTTCCAGCCTTCTCTGTTTTTATTTTGGACTTCTAGCTTCAGATGTGCTTTGCTTTTGGACATCTTTTAGAGCTCTCCCTGTTTACTGAGTAATACAAGGTGTACAGTTTCAGCGTAGACCAAAACCCGGAGGGGCTCATCCATTACACCAGCGACAAGAAGATTGAAAGTTTCTGCAGTAACAACATCATCAAATATGTCGAGTGAAAGGGTGAGCTGGAAACCTCCGATTAATCGTGGTGACTTCATACAGTTTTGAAACATTGAGGCTTCAGTTCAGATTCAAGCACAGAGGAAAATAAGATGTAGTGCATGCAAATCATCAAATATCAGTTTGCAAACCAATTAAGTGGTTACATGTACATGTTGGTTTAAAGGATAAGCAAGTTCAATCTTAGTTTGTTGAATATACAAGTTTTAATCTTTGTGTATGCATGAGAAATTATCATATCAATGGACATGATTTCCAAAAGCACTAAAGATCCGTGTTAATATCGTCTAAAATCGTCAAAAGCAAGATGTCCAATATTAAGCCACAGTCTTGTGAATGAGAAGAAACAAGGAACAGCAGATGCTGGTTAATAAACAAAATGACACAAAGTGCTGGAGTAACTCAGCAGGTCAGCCAGCATCTCTGGAGAACATGGATAGGTGACATTTTAGGTCAGGACTCTTCTTCAGACTCCAAAGAAGAGCCCCGACCTGAAACAGCACCTATATGTGAATGAGTTTGGTGTTAAAGGCAAGATTGGTTGAAAAAGTTGTTTCTGTTTAAGGATATCAGGTTAGTGCAATAGAAAACAACCAAGTAAGGTAATTTTCTATTCTTCCATATGGCCATCCCTCAGCCTCCAATGCTCACGAGACTATAAAGGCAATACTTTTATAACAGACGGCTACAAGGAGAAGTTGGCATAATACTGAAACTGATGAGTCTTGTGAACAACAAAGCCTAAGTTAAATTTACACCAATGGAGAATGTAACAATTGGAAAATTGCAGTGTGCGTTAATGAAAAGCATTAGGTTGCTGTTGTGCTAGGTTGTGCTAGGTTGTGCTAGGTTGTGCTAGGTTGTGCTAGGTTGTGCTAGGTTGTGCTAGGTTGTGCTAGGTTGTGCTAGGTTGTGCTAGGTTGTTGTTGTGACACTATGACACCAGGTTCTCGATTTCTTTCCTGTACTCCCTCTCATTGATATTGATCTGGTTGACCACAGATATCATCAGCGAATGTAAGATTGAGCTGCTCACACAGACATGGGTGTGCAGGGAATAATGTCGAGGGTCTGAGAACACAACCGCGAGAGACACAAGTGTTGAGGGTCAGGGTGGAGGAAATGATACGACAGATGTAAAAAGAACTGTTCGCCATGCAGGCCAGAGGATGGTTCTCATGCGACAGCAGTGGAGACAGCAAAATTGATTCTGATGTATTCAGTATTAAAGCAAACATACGTATTGTGTGCAGTTTTGGTCTCCTAATCTGAGGAAAGACATTCTAGCCTTAGAGGGAGTACAGAGAAGGTTCACCAGATTGATCCCTGGGATGGCAGAACTTTCATATGAAGAAAGACTGGATAGACTAGGCTTATACTCGCTGGAATTTAGAAGACTGAGGGGGGATCTTATAGAAACATATAAAATTCTTAAGGGGTTGGAGAGGCTAGATGCGGGAAGATTGTTCCCGATGTTGGGGAAGTCCAGAACTAGGGGTCACAGCTTAAGGATAAGAGGGAAGTCTTTTAGGACCGAGATGAGAAAACATTTCTTCACACAGAGAGTGGTGAGTCTGTGGAATTCTCTGCCACAGAAGGTAGTTGAGGCCAGTTCATTGGCTATATTTAAGAGGGAGGTAGATGTGGCCCTTGTGGCTAAAGGGATCAGGGGGTATGGAGAGAAGGCAGGTACAGGTTACTGAGCTGGATGATCAGCCATGATCATATTGAATGGCGGTGCAGGCTTGAAGGGCCGAATGGCCTACTCCTGCACCTATTTTCTATGTTTCTATGTTTCTATATGAGTATGATTTAAGTGTCTGGACTGATCTAGACAGATGTTTGGATGCAAAGATGAAACCTCTTGATCACAAATGATACGGGCTCCTCACAAATCTGGTCTGCACCAGCTATATGCAAAGAATTAAGAAAGAAGTTGTACTGCGCTCAGCATATTTGCGCAAGGTAAGGCTTGTCCAATCGTGCACCACTACTTTGTTCACTGCTTTGAACTAATCTCTCAATATGTGGATTTTCTGAAGAGATTTTAATTAAGTAACAATCTACAATTTTTTCACATTTCAGTTTTAACAGTTTTCAAATCAAATGGGATAAAAATCGCTTCATATCTTATCACCCATTTTTCTATGAGGTTTAGGAAATGCCGATGCACAGAAGACTTTCATGAGAGGCAGTTCGTGGTACAGGCTATTAGGAAAAGGGGTTGAGGTCAGACTAGAAGCCAGGCTGTAAAAGATAGAATATCACAGGGTTGCAGAGATATACATATAATTCCAGGGATTATCTTGTAAGGGGTTCAGAAAAAAAATCATTTTGATCACTTGATCTCAGCAGAAGATACCCGAGGTGGAGCTTGTGAGTCAGCACATGCTCCGAAAGAAAGTCTGGCAATGGTTGAAAAAGGATTGTCACACCACAAAACTGAAGAGGTTCACTTCTTGACTTTGTCAATATATCCAGAGATGGATGCTGCATCAACACCTGGTGAGAATCCAGGTCAACACAAGTTATATTGATTCATTTCAAAAATAAATCAGAACACAGCAAATTGACTAAACCTGTAATTTGTACGTTTTGTTAAGCTAGTTTGACTCTGTTTTTTTTCTCATTTTGAGGGCCATGATGTTGCTACATGATGTATTGATCATGTTGTGGATGGAAGTGCAGCCTGAGAAGATCTTGGAAAGCATATCCTTCATTTGGAGCTCTCAGCACTTTCCATGTCTTGTTTTGCACATTCCCTTTGATACTTCACTATAGTCAAGGAACACTTATAGTCAAAGGTCATTTATTTTACAGCAGGAAATATAAAAAAATAGATACTGCAAAAAATGAAAAGGATAGCAAATACTAATGCGGGTTACCTGGGAAGTAGAGACAAGAAAGTTTGTAATGGGAATAAATAAATGGTAAAACACAAAACAAGCATTTTGCCTGTCTTCCTGCAGAAGGAACAATAGTTGTACAAAAATTATTAGGGAACTCAAGGCATAATGGTAGTAAGCAATTTACACAAATTAAAATTAGTGTGAAGAAAGTACAGAGGTAATTAAGGGAATAAAAAGCTGATAAATCATGTGGACGAAATGACACGCATTTGCAAAGGTCCTAACAGTAGTGTTTGCAGAGACTTCAGCTGTTCGGCAAATGCTGGAATCTGTTGTTGGGCACTTGGTAACAGCATACTAAAACATGAGAGACAACTTATATTCATAAAAGTTTTTTTTTGAGCTTGACATGTTTTTTGGAATGATTTTGAGAATGTAATCAATAGGGTAGATAAGTGGAACCAATGGATGTAATATCTCTTGTTGTGTTCACAAAACCTTACAAACCACTGCCAAAATAAACAAATCAACGTCAGCAATTTAGGGAACAAAATTATTTCAGAGACTAACTGATGTATTTATACCTTCTCAACTATTGGTAATGAATATTTACCAATAGTCGATACCTAAATAATACTGTAGTTCAGCCAAATCTGAATTTATAATCTGAAACATTTTTCCATCAGAATATTTAAACTGAAAGATATTCTGTTAAGACAATGGACTGACTTACTAAGTGAACCAATTTGTGTATTTAAAGAATGTAGAGAATAAGATCATTATAAGTGGAAAGACATGCAGAGTATCCCATGAATGTAATTTAATAGTAGATCTGGAATCCATTGCAATGGGATTACAATAAAGACAGGGCTGATTCAAGATAAACAAAATAACAGCAGGACAAACTGCATCCTCCTTACTCAGGATGAGGTGACCTCGGGGTATGACAAGTAAGATCTACACCCTGTGTCCCAGGGAGAACACGAACGTTAGCCGCTAGGTCACGTGAATGAGAGTGGAGAATACGGAGTAGCTGTGGAAATAGCTGATAACAACAAGAAGAATTTGCCCTTAAAAACAGTCCTTCAACTATGAGGACATTGCAGTCAGGAAGGAATGACCTGCTCAGTGACCTGATGAGTGTATACTTTTCGGAACGATAGTGAGATGGTCATGTGTTTGCAAAGATAACTTGGAGAGAGAGAGAGAGAGTGTTTCGCGTGTTGTAGACATTGCGTTAAAGTATTGTAATCTCACAACTTAGGTCAAGCCACAATATCGCAGAATAAGAATTTTTACTCATTTGTTTTTTTTCTGGCACTGCCTGACTCTTGTACAGCAACGACACCAGTTCAAACCCTGCTTGTGCAAACATAGGTGACCTATTGCACATAGGTGACTTTATTTATCCCAGGGGGGAAATTGATCAGTCATGAAACATGAAATTAAAGTGACCTGTGGAAAGGATTGGGTATGTGCAAAAATTGGGGGTGGGGGGGATTCAGTCTCAGTCTACCCCATGACAGAAGGGGGAGGAGTTGTACAGTTTGATAGCCACAGGGAAGAAGGATCTCCTGTGGCATTGTGTCCTGCATCTTGATGGAACCAGTCTGTTGCTGAAGGTACTCCCTCAGGCTGACCAGTGTGTCATGGAGGGGGGTGAGCTGTATTGTCCAGGATGCTCCGCAGTTTGAGGAGCATCCTCCTCTCCAAGACCACCTCCCATGAATCCAACTCCGCCCCTGGGACGGAGCCAGCCTTCCTGACGAGTTTGTGGATCCTATTGGCGTCTGCAGCCTTTGGCCCTGCTGCCCCAGCGCAAGGCAGCGGAGAAGACGGCACTGGCTACCTGAGGGGTTTAAAAATAAAGCTGGAAATGATAGTTTGATGGGATGTTAAATACGCCTTGGCACTATTTGTAGAAAGGACAATCAGGGAATTCACCTAAAACCCATCAGCAGAGACATCAACAGGTAAAAAGGCAGACTAATTAACGATCTGTCTTTTTGATCTCCACGAGTGTCTGGTGCAGACAAATTAGCTGTTCCAATTGCTTTTTTAGCAACAATCACCGCACTAATTCATTGATGTAAAGTGCTCTATGATATTCCCAGAGGAATAAGATGAGATGCAAAGAAAGTGAGGGGGGGAAAGAATAAGAGAGAGACAAAGGCATTAAATGGATATCGAATTTTGTGTAACTTAAAAAATGTAGATAATTAAAAGTCTCTGGAGCTTGGAAAAGGGGCGGGTACAAGGCAAACAACTTGGAATTAAATGTTGGGCTGTGAGAATGATAAATATGCACCAGGGATAAAATAATGGATAACAAAAGGATGGACGGACAGCAGCAGTAGCGTTGTTGCTTTACAGGGCCTGCAGTGCCAGACTCAGGTTCGATCCCGACTACAGGTACTGTCTATACGGAGTTTGTACGTTCTCCCTGTGGCTGCATGGGCATCTTTGGTTTCCTCCCACACTCCAAAGACGTACAGGTTTGTAGATTAATTGGCTTGGTATGAATGCAAATTGTCCCTAGTGTGTGTAGGGTTGTGCGAATGTGCAGGGATCCGCTGGTCGGTGTGGACTGGGTGGGCCGAAGGGCCTGTTTCCGTGCTGTGTCTCGAAATTAAACAAAACTAGTGCTCAGCTGTGTAATATTGCAATGAACCACTTTAAGCTTGTCTCAATCCACCTCTCCATGCTTGATGCTATCTCCTACCCACCCCGGTCTGTGTTTTTGTCCCAGAAACATTGTTTACGGCAATCAGTCGAGACAATTTGGCCCATTTACCCTGTTAACAGGCAAACTGTTTCTGGTATTTAAAGAAGTATTTGAGTAAAGGGATAAATGTGGGAATCAAAATGGAGGAGGACCATCTGACACATCCTGGCAATGTGAGATAAAAGCAGAAAATGCTGGAAATATATCACGGGTCCACAAAGCTTAAAGCTTGAAGGATTAATCTCTAGGGAAAGTGGGAGGATAAATCAACTCCAAGGAATAAATAGCTTGGAATGCTAACTCCTGTCAGCCATTTTCTGTGAGTTAAATCCTGCGTCAGCAGCAACGCTCTTGTTTCCGAGTGATAAACCGTACACACAACCTCCACTCTTGAATATGAACACATAATCCAGATTATAAAACAGGTGGTTTACAAGCAATATAAACTCTGCCACTACAGCTGGAACAAACGGCCCGTTTCTGCTCTTTAATCCCAGTTAAGAACCTTAGAACTTTATCGTTCTAGTTTGCAGATGGTTCAGCAGATTACCTGGTTATTTGTTACCGATGAAGCAGCAACATCAAGTAAAAGGAATATGTTAAAAACAGAGTTGAAATGAAACTAGTTGTGAGGTATTCAAAGCAGAATTCAAGAGATAAAGGAGATGGGCTGAAAAATTGACAGGTGGATTTTAATGTGGATACTTACCAATGAATGCACACAAGAACAGAAGCCATTGCAAAAGAACAGCATGAAAAAATAAAATGTTACCTTGGCTCAGTCAGGAGCACTCTATGTTCTGAATCAAATGATGTGGTTTCAAGTCCTACTTCCTGACTTATGTGTGACAACTAGACTGATACCTTGTACAGGGAGTGCTGTACTGTTCCACGTGGTGTCGCATAATTGAGGCACTAAACCTACTTTCTCTCTGTTTTATCAGGTAATCTCACGGCTACATCTGAAGAAGGTCAGACTTTCCTAAAATCTTAACTTTAATGGCGTACCTTCAACTGGAGGTTGAGCATTGTAGAGATGAGGAATGCAGAACGACAGGTACATAGTTCGGCCGAAAGTAGTGTTGCTGGGGTAGATAGGATGGTGAAAGAGACTTTTGCCACATTGGCCTTCATTCATCAGGAATTGAATATAGATGTTGGGACAATATGTTGCAGTTGTGCAAAACGTTGGTAAGGCCGCACTTAGAATATTGCGATCAATTCTGGTCACGCTGCTATAGGGAAGATATCTTAAAGCTGGAAAGTGTGCAGAGAAGACAAATGAGGATGTTGCCAGGACTAAAGAACCTGAGCTACATGAAAATGCTGGGGCAGGTACGACTTTAGTGCACAGGAGGTTGGGGGGGGGGGGGGTGATCTTACATTAAAGAGGTGTATAAAACTGACGATCACTGAATATGATCCAGCAACTCAAACCTCGCCTGGGCTTTCCTTTCCCCAGACTGAATGTTCGAGGCTAATTGTAAAGCCCCACTACTGGTCAGACTGAGATCAGGATGGAATGAGAATTAAATGCGAATCCTCCTTACTTTTCATCGAGTCAGGGATATGGTAGAAAAGCTGATGTCAACGTGAGTACGTATTCATATTCCAATGGTGCTCAGAGCCAAAAATATGGGCCAAATGCAGGCAAATGGGACTAGCTTAGATGGACATCTTGATTGGCATGGACGAATTGGGCCAAAGGGCCTGTTTCCATGTTACATGACTCTATGAAATATAATGAATCGATCGCAATATGGACAGTGGCTGAAATGCATGCATCTTTTTAATGCCACCCTCCGCTCATGTGTGCAGCATCACATGTAATATGGAGCCGCATGGAGCTGCTCAACATCGGACACGGCTGCGGGAGACTGGCTGGTGAGTACCACAAAACCCTCACCAAAGTCCCGACGGAGCTCGGTAGAACAGGCCCCTGGACCACCACACCGGGGGGGTTGGAGACGGAGCCAGCGCAGGGAGAGGAAGCAAAAACGTGGTCGGAGAGCGGGGGTACAGGCCAGGCTAAGGAGGGCCCCACAAAGACCATCCTTACCAAGCATCTTTCTCGCCAATGTCCGGTCACTCTCCAACAAGCTGGATGAGGTAAGGCTGTGGATCAACACCCAGCGATCCCTGAAAGACTGCTGCGCGCTGATCTTCACGGAGACGTGGCTCAACGCGCTGGTCCCCGACGGGGCTGTGGAGCTAACAAACCGCTCACTACATCGTGCTGATAGAACAAAGGACTCCGGTAAGAGCAAGGGCGGTGGGCTCTGCATCTACATTAACAATGACTGGTGCACCAACCACTCCGCAATAGAGAGCTACTGCTCCCCAGACCTGGAGTACTTACTGCTCAAATGTAGGCCATTCTATCTGCCGCGGGAGTTTACGGTGGTCATCATCATGGCCGTATACATTCCCCCACAGGCTAATGCTAACCTAGCACTAGCACAGCTACACTCGGCCATCAGTAAGCAGCAGGATGCCCACCCCAACGGTGCCTTCATTGTTGCAGGGGACCTCAATCAGGTCGACCTACGAGCCTCGCTCCACAAATTCCATCAGCATGTGCAGTGCCCTACCAGGGGCTCAAACACACTGGATAAGGTGTACACCAATGTAAAGGACGCCTACAGAGCTCTCCCCTGCCCACCCCTGGGACAATCCGATCACCTCTCACTGTTTCTACTGCCCGCATACAAACCCCTCATCCGCAAGACCAAACCCACAATAAAGACGGTCAAAATATGGCCCGAGGATGCCACCCTACAACTCCAGGACTGCTTTGATCGCACCGACTGGGACCTGTTTGCACAACAGGCCACCTACGGTTCAGAGGTAGACTTGGAGGAATACGCATCCACTGTGCTCTCCTACATCAACTGCTGTGTGGAGAATGTCACGGAGGACAAGGAGATAAAGATGTTCCCAAACCGGAAACCCTGGATGAACAAGGAGGTACAGAACCTGCTGAGGGCACGCAACAATGCCTTTAAATCTGGTGACACTTCAGCATACAGTGTTGCCAGGTCAAACCTGAACAAAGGTATTAAAAGGGCCAAAGACACCCACAGGCAACGGGTGGAAGACCACTTCAACACCACGGACACCAGAAGCATGTGGCAGGGTGTCAGGGAAATCACTGGCTACAAGAGCAGCCCTGCCTGCCCCCACAGCGATATGGCACTGACCAACGAGCTTAACACCTTCTTTGCCCGCTTTGAAACTGGCAAAACCACCTTGAGTGAAAGAACCCCAGCCGAGGCGGTGGGACAGGTCTTGCAACTGAGCACACAGGAGGTACAACGCGCTCTGCAAAGGGTCAACCCACGCAAGGCTGCAGGACCGGATGGAGTTCAAGGAAGGGTACTGAAGGACTATGCTGAACAGCTGGCTGAGGTATTCACCAGGATCTTTAACCTGTCATTATCTCTGGCTACGGTCCCCAAGTGCCTGAAGTCGGCTATCATAGTTCCGGTGCCGAAAAAAGCCAAGATCTCCAACCTGAACGACTACCGCCCAGTTGCCCTAACGCCGATAGTCATGAAGTGCTTTGAGAGGCTGGTCCTCTCACACATCAAATCCAGCATCCCTGACTCACTGGACCCACATCAATTTGCATACAGGGCAAATAGATCCACAGAGGACGCCATCTCTCTGGCTCTTCACACTGTCCTGACTCACCTAGAGAGACAGGGCACATATGTGAGGATGCTATTCATAGACTATAGCTCCGCCTTCAACACGGTCATCCCCACCAAGCTCATCACCAAACTCCACCAGCTAGGCCTCAGCTCGTCATTATGTGACTGGATCCTGGACTTCCTGCTGGAACGTCCGGAGGCAGTGAGAATGGGCCCGCACCTGTCCTCCACTATCACCCTGAGTACTGGCACACCACAGGGCTGTGTTCTGAGCCCCATGCTCTACTCCCTCTTCACACACGACTGTGTTCCTGCATTCGACACCAACACCATTGTCAAGTTTTCAGACGACACAACGGTGATCGGGCTTATCACCAACGGGGATGAAACAAACTATAGAGCGGAGGTGCAGAACCTGGTGGACTGGTGCTCGGATAACAACCTGTCCCTAAATACCACCAAGACCAAGGAGCTGATCATCAACTTCCGTAGGTCACATAACGGGAATATGCCCCGATCTCTATCAACGGGGACAGTGTAGAGAGAATGTCCAGCTTCAAGTTTCTGGGCACTCACATTTCGGAGGACCTAACATGGTCCAATAACACTGCTGCGCTGGTCAAGAAGGCACAACAAAGACTGTTCTACTTAAGAACACTGAAAAAGTCTGGTCTACCCCAACAGCTGCTGACGACCTTCTACCGCTGCACCATAGAGAGCATCCTAACGCATGGCATCCCTGTGTGGTACCTCAGCTGCACGGAGGCAGAAAGGAAAGCTCTACAGCGGGTAGTCCATAGAGCTCAGAGGGCCATCGGAACACAGCTACCAGCCTTGGAGGGCATTTACAACACACGATGCCTCAGAAAAGCCACCAGCATCCACAAAGACTCTTCACACCCCTGCAACAGTCTGTTTGAACTCCTTCCATCGGGCAGACGATACAAGGCCTTCTACGCCCGCACCTCCAGACTCAGGAACAGCTTCATCCCCAGGGCCATAGCTGCTATGAACCGGTCCTGCTGAGCCGGATGGCCACAACGCATAGAACAACTTGCACTTTACCTTGTCTAAAACTGTTACAATTGTTTCGTTTCGTTGGGTTGCTGTTGTCTAAATTACTTAAATTATTGCATCGTATGGGAGGCGCATTCCCAATCTCGTTGTACCCCTGGGTACAATGACAATAAAGATATATTGTATTGTATTGTATTGTATTTACAAACATTGTTCAAGAAATTGTGGGCTGATCACTAGTAAAAATGTGAGAACTGTCTTAAGTGGCTGAATTGTCTATTTAGGTAAATATGGCTCAGTAAAACCCAGCACTTGCACTCGAGTGGTGAGGGATAAGGGAAACAAGAGATATAGATGATGATGATGTGGAGAGATAAAGAACAATGAATAAAATATGCAAAAAAGTAACGATGATAAAGGAAACAGGTGATAAAGGAAACGATGTAGTTGTTTGTAGGGTGTGAACGAGAAGCTAGCTGCTAAGTCCTGTCATAAGTGACACGAACCCTTCAATGAATTTGAAGTGACTATAGACATCTCAGTTCCCATTTAGTGGCAGTTTTGAGGCCGATGAATGTGTCTATACCTAACCCTATCTGCAGGTCTGTTTATCTCTGCCAACATTAGCACTCCATACAAGTCTAAAAATAAGTATCACTCCTATAATAGACAGCAGCCAACACTGCAAAACGGTATCATCTCAACGGTAAGTGATCAGCAATTGTCTGTAAAGAAATAGAAGCTAAATGGGAGCCTGACAGATCCGCCCTGCTAAAGTAAACACATTTTATTTGGTTTCAATGTGGGTCACCCAGTTTGGAAAGATGCATACAAGGTTTCAAGAAATGCAAAGAGGTTAGAAACCAATAATAGACTACCCTGACACATAAAATTTCCAAGACTGATGTATAAACAGTTGTAACATCCATTCAAGACATCTCAGTTGACAGCAGATGAAAATAATGGGAAGTTTGACAAAAAGACTTCCATCACACGAAAATGAAAGAATAATAGCTAATCGAAAGATGACATGGTAATATCTGTGTGAAGAGAAAATCTAATAAAATTCTTATGAGTAAAGTGACTTCTGTGTTTTTTAAATATGTTTGCAGGAAGTAATTTACAATTCAGTTATAGTATATCTATTCAAGAACACAAGAGGTAAAGAACAACTAGTTTTTATTCAATGGACAAATTTTCTTTTGAGTCTAATCAGAAACAAAAGATGCTGCTACAATTTCCTTGAAGACGAAGGACTTCACTATATGGTCTTCCAGTTGTAACTACCAAATATTAATCCCTTTCAAAATGGTGGTCTGGGAATGGATGAGGTAATTTTATTATAAGTTTAGATTAGTTTTTAGTTTAGAGATACAACGAGGAAACAGGCCCTTCCATCCACCATGTTCATGGAGACCAGCAATCCCCATACACTAGCACTATCCTACCCACTAGGGACAATTTACAATCTCCACGATTAATCAACCTACAAACCTGTACATCTTTGGAGTATGGGAGGGAACCAGAGCACCCGGGGAAAACCCACGCGATCACAGCGGGGAACGTACAAACTCCGTACAGACAGCACTCATTGTCAGGATCGAACCAGGGTTTCTGGTGCTGTAATTCACTTATTTTCAGCCCACTTTACTTCCAGAGATGCTGCCTGTCCCGCTGAGATACACCTGCATTTTGTGTCAGAAATGTGTAAGAAAATAACCGCAGATGCTGGTACAAATCGAAGGTATTTATTCACAAAATGCTGGAGTAACTCAGCAGGTCAGGCAGCATCTCAGGAGAGAGGGAAGGAACGTCGCCCATTCCTTCTCGCATGAGATGCTGCCTGGCCTGCTGAGTTACTCCAGCATTTTGTGAATAAATGCATTTTGTGTCTGTCTTCAAAGTCACCTAGTCTGGATTAAAATGTATCCTGCACGATTTCTCCAGCCTCTGAAATCACAGCTGCTGAATAAAGGTCAGGATAGTTTTGGGGAGGAGATTTCTGCCTGATATCAGAACCCTCTGATCCAGGAGATATAGGAGTGTTACTTCCCGAACCAAGCACTAAAGCATCCAAATACTTCTAATCGAAAATCTTGAATAGGATAGGAGCTTTACAAGGTGTGACTCCCCCTTCCTCCTTCATTCTCATGAGTAGACTGTCCTTTGAATTAAGCTTGCCAATTGCAACAGGTGACCAGAAAGGTCAAATCTACTATCAAAATTATTTTTTATTCACTTACAAATGTGGGTATCTCTGTCAAGATCAGCATTTATTGACTATTTAGAATTGGCTTTGAGAAAATAGTTGTACAAAACATTGGAGAGGCCACAATTAGAGAATTGAACTCAGTTTTGGCCACCCTGTTTTAGGAAAGACGCTGTTAAGCTGGAAAAAGTGCAGAGAAGATTTGCAAGGATCTATAGGGAGCTACAGGGAGAGAGTGAGCAGGCTAGGACTTTATTCATTGGAGTGCAGGAGGATGAGGGGTGATCTTATAGAGGAGCAGAAGGTCATGAGGGGAACAGATAGATTAGATGGGGCCTGTTGGACGACACGGGCAAGGTGGTTCGAAGGGCCTGTTTCCAAGCTGTATGACTCGATGATTCTATGAGATGCACTCAGCCTGAATAGGGGAAGCAAGAACCAGAGGGCATAGGTTTAAAGGGGATAAAAATAATAGGAACCTGAGGGGCAATGTTTTACACACAGAGGATGGTGGTATGTGGAATAAACTGCCAGAGGAGGTTGTTGAGGCAGGTACTTTAATAACATTTAAAAGATATTTGGACAGATACATAGATAGGAATTGTTTAGAGTGGTGTATGACTATGATTCTAATCACACTGCAGTCTTTCTGACAAAGTTACTCCCACAGTGTTTTTGGATGGGGAGACCCAATATTTAGACCTCGGAATGGTGAAGGGATGGTGATATATTTCCAAGTCAAGCTGGTCCACAGCCTGAATGTAATGATTTTCCGATGTATCATGACCATGTCCTTCTTAGAGTTCATCTGTCTGGGGCTGTTAGTGTATGAGCAAAAATGGTGCGATAATTGCAGAACATGATTTCCATGAACATATAACATTTAATTCCCAAACATAAAAGCCAGAAAACATAGGACCGAGATCAAATCTAATGAACCGAGTGAGAACCAAGGACTCCAATGTAAAAGACTATGCAATAAGAAAAACAAAAGATAGACACAAAAATTATTTAGAAGTAAAATTACAGCTAGCACCAGGAAGGAGAATGCAAGATCTCCAATATTAGCTATGATTCAGAAAGCACGAGTTTAGTCCATTTCTTCAAACTTTATATTGAGGAAAGTCATCAATAAACATGCATTCCAAATATTTTGTACATCAATTTTCTGAGTATCATTGAGTGTGACTTCAGGGGCTGATATGTTATCCCACTTTTTAAAAAAGGCAGAGAGATCATAGCACAGATGGAATATGCAGGGAGGAACTAGAGATGCTGGTTTACACCAAAGATAGAGTAACTCAATGGGTCAAACCGTATCTCTAGGGACAGGAATAGGTGACGTTTCGGGTCAAGACCCTTCTTCAGACAATGCAAACAACATGGTGTTATACAAAGGGAAAAAGACAGTTTATAATTCCCTGGTCAACAACCCTCCATCAAACAACACACCAGTTACCAAGGAGTACTGGCCAATGCTGATTATGCTAACACAGCCAATATAACAGTGCACCTTTTTCAAACCATATTATTATGTGAATCGTACCGAATCATAGGAATATAATGAATATATTGGGGTTTTTTTAACTCTGGAATTGTTGAGAAAGTGAGAGAAATTCTCTGCCCATCCTAAGCAGGTGCCACCGAACCTGTTAGACAGAGGCAGCTCCTGCCGACAGAGTGATGTAGCATCTGCACAAATCAAACATCTTTCTAAAAGCTTTTAGACAGAATGGGTTCCTGACAGCTGTAATTACACCTGACACTCTCTCCTTATTATGTTTGACTCATTTGTTTTAAAAGAATTACACATTCCTTAAGCATTGATATGAAATGCTGACAAATGAGACAGACGTACAAATTGTTACTTATGTCAAGTTATGATAATAGTCAATTTGACTAAACCTCAACCCCTCTTCACTTCCTGGAAGTCTCACCTGAGAGGTCCTGAATGCACTGGGGTTGACTGGTGCCAGGGAGAAGCCCCAAAACGCACAACTAGCTCATTTATGTCTCTATTCTGCATCATCTTTGTCATTTCTAGTGAGTCAACACCCACTTGAGTTTGTCATTCTATGTATGTCCGTGTTATCCTCTGACAGCTTGCTCTATGCATTCATCACCTGCTTGAGAAAAATAACTAACTTTAAACACGATTCATCTTCCCGTTCAGCTTGGATTTGTGAGGTGCTGGTGCACAGGTTTTATGCTTGGGTTAAATAACCTTTAGAATTACAAATTTAACAGCAGAGTTAGAGCAGAGTGCAGCAGAGACCAGCTCGAAGAGCAGCAGTTGCACAAATGTATATCCTTCCCTATTTATTTTGCTCAGTTCTCCTTTGTCTTCCTTTGTTAGGCTTCACCTTATGCCAGGCTTCTTGGCAACTCTGTCCTCTCCAAACCCTGCCCACTCCTTCTGTACTCCTTGGTTCTCTCTCTTTCTCCAATTGCTGAATGACCTCCTCCATCAATCCCTATTGACCTTCTTACCTTCTTGCCATTTTTTTCCATCTAACTAGCCTGCCTGTGCACAATATGGTCGATTGCCTTCCGACCTTTCCTTTCTAGTGCTACCTGTGTGTGGAGTTTAACAGAGGAAGAGTTATCAAAGTCCTTCTCTGCATCTCCATCAAAATCCTATTCATTTGAGTATAAGGCCTTCACTATCCATAGGATTGCTGTGAAAGCAATCTAGCCCTTTAAGTTTACTCTGACCGTTCAGTTTGTGGCCTCCTGCACTGTTACAGTGAGGTTCAATGCCAGCTCGAAGAACAACACTACATCTACTCTTTGGGCACATTGCAACTTGCAGGAGAAAATATTGAATTCTGCAACTTACTTTTTCTTTCAATTCGCCATTTCTGCTCTTCATCGTTTTGTTCAGGTGTGTTTTTAAAAAAATTCTATTCGTCTAGTCTAGCCTGCTGGGAATGTCCAATAGTCTCACTATTTATAATACACATTACACAGACCCAAAATGTTATTGTGCTTATGCCAATGATTAGAATTGTGTTCCATTTCCAGAGTCAAAGAGCTCGTAGATCATAGTCTTAGTGTTAGAAAATAACTGCAGATGCTGGTACAATTCGAAGGTATTTATTCACAAAATGCTGGAGTAACTCAGCAGGTCAGGCAGCATCTCAGGAGAGAAGGAATGGGCGACGTTTCGGGTCGAGACCCTTCTTCAGACTGAAGAAGACCCGAAACATCGCCCATTCCTTCTCTCCTGAGATGCTGCCTGACCTGTTGAGTTACTCCAGCGTTTTGTGAATAAATAGTCTTAGTGTTGTGCAGCATGGAAACAAGCCCTTCCCCCCACCTTGTCGTGCCGACGATGTAGGCATATTCGCCATTTGCCTGCATTTGGCGTGTATCCCTCTACACCATTTCTATCCATATATCTGTCCAGATGTCTTTTAAAAGTCATAGTTATATTCACTTCTGTAGCTTTCTCCAGCAGCTTATTATAGATACAGGCTATCCTCGGAGTGAAAAGGTTGTCCTGAGATCTCTTTTGTGTCCCTCCCCTCTCAGCTTAAGCCTATGCCCTCTGTTTAGAATCCTCTACCCTGAGAAAAAGACTGAGCATTCATCCTATCCATACTCCTTCTACCCCTTATAAAGCCACCCCAGAGCACCCTACACTCCAAAGAAAAAAGTTCTAATCCACCCGAACTCTCCCTATGACTCACCCCGCAAGCCCGGGTAACATCCTGGTGAATCTCTTCTGTGCCCTTCCCAACTTCGCGGCATCCTTCCTGTAGTTGGGTGATGAGATCTGTGCACAGTACCCAAAGTGTGGTCTCACCAACGACTTATACAGCTGCACCGTTACGTCCTAACTTTTGTACTCAATACCTTTTCCAATGAAGGTAAGCAAGCCAAAGGGCTTCTTCACCACTCTATCCACTGACTCGACACATTCAGGGCACCTGTACTCCCAGATCTCTGTGTTCTGCAACACTCTCCAGGGCTCTACCATTCACTGTTTCCAAAGACGTCACAGAGAGTCTGAGGGAAAGTATGCAGAACATCTGGAGTGGAAGCGTGGTAGGTATCAGACACATCTGTACCATCTGCACATCTGTCAAAATGTGCTGGAAAAGTAAGAGAGTTTCTGTTGTGATGAAGCCAGCAATTATACTCCATGTATTGTACTTTCATTGCAATCAATTAAGTAAGTTTGCCCGTTGTACAGAGCTGGTTCTTTGGTCAAGAAGAGTACCTCCAGTACCTCGAGATATGCCAGTAACTGTAAGAGTGCTGTTACTGTGGAACTATGGTTATGTAGTTAATCATTCTTTGTTGTACCATGCTTGCAGTTTCAGTTAAGATCTGACAATTACAATAAACTGACATTTCCCTGCCCTCCTGGTCAAATTGAGTGATGTGATATCACAACAGAGTGCATGAGAAAAGGTTTATATCGTAGAGCTGGGGACGGCTACAGTAGCATTTCACTCTGGAAATAATTGATCTCCGCACAAGGAATGCTGGAGAAAAAAAACAGCGCTCAAAGACTGCCTTTCTTGGCAAATGCACTTGCCTTAGAAACTTGCACTTTATATGAGCTTTGCAGCCAGTTTGTCTGCAACCTGTGCTGATATCTTTACAGTGGGATTTTCTGTGTGTCTTGATGATAAATGGTTGCATTCTGTTTCAAGCGATGCACAAGTTAATAATTAAATATAGTGTAGTGGCCTGGCGGAGGCCAGAGAAAAGGCAAGACGCCAGGCAGTTTTTAGTAAGATTCTTTTATTAGGCTGCGAGCTCCCGCCCACAGCGTAGTTCCCCTAGGGATGAGCCACGCCTCCCCCTGGTCTGGCTTTTAACCCCTTACGCCTGTCCGTCATGTAACGAGGGGGCTGACCCAAGGAGTGGCCTGATCCGCCACAGGACCCCCCCCAAGAACCGGAGGTACAAAACGGACAGGAGGGCGCACGAGGCGACCAGCCCGGGTGCGCACCATGACCGGCGCAGGGACCGGCGACTGACCGACAGGTGGAGGGGTCGTAGCAGACACTGGAGGGGGTAGCTTGGACGGGGGGCGACCGCGCGGGCGGGGCTGCGCAACCGGCACCGGCCGATCAATGTCCACGTGTGCCGGCTTCAGCCGTGCAACCGAAACAGTCTCTCTGCGACCCCCCATGTCCAGAACGAATGTGGCCGAGCCGTGTTGCAGGACCCGGAAGGGGCCCTCGTACGGCCGCTGGAGAAGTGATCGGTGTGCGTCCCTGCGCAGGAACACAAACTGGCAGTCCTCCAGAGCGGCAGGGACGTGTGGCTGGAAGGTCCCATGACGTGACGTGGGCACAGGTGCCAGCCTGCCCACCGTCTGCCGAAGACGTTGCAGGGCGTCAGAAGGCTGCTCCACTCGACCCTGCGCTGGTGGGATGAACTCCCCGGGAACCGTCAAGGGGGCCCCGTACACCAACTCGGCGGAGGAGGAGGCCAAGTCCTCCTTGGGTGCAGTGCGGATCCCCAGCAAAACCCACGGCAGGGGGTCCACCCAGTCTGGGCCCGTGAGCCGAGCCTTCAGGGCAGCCTTCAGCTGGCGGTGAAAGCGTTCCACCAACCCGTTCGACTGTGGATGGTACGCCGTAGTGTGGTGTAGGCTGACACCCAAGAGTCTTGCCATGGCCGACCACAGTTCCGAAGTGAACTGTGGCCCCCGGTCGGATGTAATGTCCAGTGGCACCCCGAACCGGGCAATCCAGTGCGCCGCCAAGGCCCGCGCGCAGGTGGCCGTCGAGGTGTCTGCCAGCGGAATGGCCTCCGGCCACCGCGTGAAGCGATCTACCACAGTGAAGAGGTGGGTCATGCCCCGGGACGGCGGCAGCGGCCCCACGATGTCCACATGAATGTGGTCGAAGCGCTGCCGAGGGACACGAAACTCTTGCAGAGGCGCACGCACGTGTCGCTGGATTTTTGAAGTTTGGCACGGGATGCAGGTGCGTGCCCAGTGTGCGACCTGCTTACGCAGCCCGTGCCACATGAAACGGGAGGATACAAGGGCCACCGTCGCCCGAATGGAGGGGTGAGACAGCCCGTGGAGCACCTCGAATACCCTGCGACGCCAGACGACAGGGACGATGGGCCGCGGCAGGCCAGTGGAGGTGTCGCACAACAGCGTTGTATCCCCGGGGCCACAGACAATGTCCTCCAGCTGCAGGCCGGACACGGCTGTACGATAGGTGGCCATCTCCTCGTCCCCCAGCTGTGCGGCTGCTAGGGCGGAATAGTCGATCCCCCCGGCCATTTGTAGGACGGCGTGGATCGCGGGTCTAGACAGGGCGTCGGCCACCCTGTTGTTTTTTCCCTCCACGAACCGAATTGAGGTGATGTATTCCGACACATAAGCCAATTGTCTCTGTTGCCGCGCAGACCACGGATCCGAAACCTTGACTCCACATCAGAAGGCTGCGTGTTCAAATCACGTCGGGGTCACCAATGTAGTGGCCTGGCGGAGGCCAGAGAAAAGGCAAGACGCCAGGCAGTTTTTAGTAAGATTCTTTTATTAGGCTGCGAGCTCCCGCCCACAGCGTAGTTCCCCTAGGGATGAGCCACGCCTCCCCCTGGTCTGGCTTTTAACCCCTTACGCCTGTCCGTCACATAACGAGGGGGCTGACCCAAGGAGTGGCCTGATCCGCCACAATAGATTCAATGTCTAAGGCAGCATGGGACTTGGAAATTATAGGATCAACCATCCAGGACCAGACTGTTTTGGGACTAGGGCATGATGCTACTCAGATATCATGGGACAATGTATCTTGTGATTAGACGTCCATGCAACTGGGGAAGTTAGAGAACAGAGAACAGAGAATCGGAAATGAAAGTAGAAAACACTGGTAACATCATAGGAATAACACATTTCCACAGTTGGGTATCATGTATTTAAGATAAGGCATGAAAGGGATTAACACATCAAGGGATTAGGATTCAAGATATCATGAGATCACACAACTTTACACTCGGACATTATGCGCTAAGATGTCCGTTAGGAAATGTTGCCAACTGGCCCATTCCAGACTGCAGGGATACACTGAAGCTTGGTGCAGCCAATAATTGCTCGATTCTGAGCTTCCCCCCAGTCTTGTTTCAGTAAAAACACTGAGTCAAGCACTTGCAAAGATTAAAGTTTATTCTAGCGAAATTATAAGCGCGTCACAGATCATACACTGTACCTACTATCCCCACCACGGGTTCGATCCCTGCTTCTGTCTAGCCAAGCCCTCTAGGCCTCGCGTAGACCGAGACACTCCAGCAGTTCTCCTGAGGACCGACCACGAACCTTGTGATCACCGTCTTTTATATGACCCGCAAACCTGAGGGCCGAACCACACAGGGGGTTGTCTTACACTTACCCAATAACAGATATCGATTAACCCCGTACATAACATACATCTCCCTAACCCAATAATACAACAGCTCAATACATTGTATTGCATGGAAAACTCTCGAAGGAAGCTAACAAGGACAAACGTTGAAACATGTGCCCTGGAAACCCACAACTTCCCCAAGGCTCAACAATTCGACCAATCATCAATTAACAGGATGACCGTCTTGAAACATTATATATATTGTTTCACAATACGTTTGCAGCTACCTAATAGGGCATTTAGGGTCAGTTTGCAAAATCATTATATAAGTTATCAATTTAAGGGAAACATGGAGAACACCTGGACCATTTACTATTCTGCATATCAGCCTGAGCCTAAACTAGCTGACGCCAATCGAAGCCTGTAAAGTTCCGCTGACAAGGGCAACGCAATACTGACAAATGCAGGGATTCTCCATTTTATAATGTCTTTAATTTAACCAATATTAACACAGCCAACACAAAGACTCTGGCAGAGGAGCATTGTCTAGGGTCCTTCCGCTGCTGGATATTGAGGGGCAGAGTCAGGTGTTAGGACAGTACATGGATAGAGTACATGGATGGGACAGCTTTGCAGGGATATGGGCCAAAGGCAGGCAGTTGGGACTAGAGTAGATGAGACATATTGCTCGGTGTGGGCAAGTTCAGCTGAAGGACTTGTTTCCACACTGTATGACTCTAAGACTCTATGAGCCCTCAAAGAAGAGAACGGATTTCACCCCAGGAGGCCACATGAGTAACAAGGTTGTTTTGTCTAAAGATAAAATGTTAACACTGAGTAACACACTAGACACTGAGAATGTATGAAAATGTTTGGCACAGTTTTTATTTTACATATATTTTTTATTCTGAATAAAGTTTACTATGAGAAAAAAAAGACATCATAGAACTAGAACATCATGAGTCTGGACACGTTGGAATAAACAGTCCTGAAACATCGCAGAGTATGATGGCTTCATCGCCTTCAAGGCAAATGCACAATATTGTTCCTGATTTCCCGACCCTCTTTTCCGTGTTTTTTTTTTTTTTTTTTGCAAAGGAGGAAAGTCAAGATTTTGGGAAAAGAAATTAAAACCGAGCAGCAGAATTTGAGTAATGTACCCTTGTGTTCAGTACAAAGTGATGGAGGAAAATGATTGTTGTTATTTTCAGTTACTGAAACCCCAGTCGCATTCTTGGAGCCAACTCTTCATCAATATTTCATATTGCGGCAGACCAAATTTCCCCAGGTTTTGACAAACTGATGCGTTAAAACAATTTGCTTTTTTGGGAATTCACACCAGGGGAATTTTTAAATTGGACACTTTTTCTAAGTGTGGGCTTGTTGTGTTTTCCTTTTAGTTAAATATTTACAAGATAGACTCAGTAAAAGGAAAGGCGAACTGACAAGTTAGAGGTAAGTGTTTCATGTGGAATATAGGCACAGGACTGGAGGGAAGGTAGTGAAGGTGGATTTTATGAACAAACAGTATGAGTATTTATAGCTGGTTCTTTTTGTGGTTATATGCGATCAGTTTGAGCCTGCAACCCTGGTAACAGTGTTTGCATTCTGACCTTTGAATGAGTAGTTGTGAGTTCAAGCCCTATTCCAGAGTCCGAGTACTGCATCTGGACGGACTCTCCAGTGTGTTACCAAGGCGGCTGTTAGATTGTAGATGAAGATTGTAGATCACGCAGATGAAACTTCAGACTGCTGTGCCAGTATTTAGGTCAACTGTGCTCACAACTCTTCCCCTGAACCAGTCCATTTTTTTGCTTGACCAGCATTCCTGAGCACTGCTTCGGAAAAGATAGACACAAAATGCTGGAGTAACTCAGCGGGACAGGCAGCGTCTCTGAAGAGAAGGAATGGGCGATGTTTCGGGTCGAGACCCTTCTTCAGAAAAGTTTTACTTCAACATTACTGACCAATGTACATGAAGAAACACGCAGGTATTTGCCAGCATGCGTCAGTCTGATCGTCCTTCTTGGTAAATTACGAACTATAAAGCCAAATATTCTCCGTCAACTGTTAATCTGTTCACCTTCACCTCAAACATCTAAGCTCAGATCGAGAAACAAACCTGGACCTTTTGGTTTACTTGAATTGGATAAGCACTTGTCTAATTATTTAAATAATTCTCGCTTTTAAACCTGCATTTCAAAATATCCCATAATTAGCTACAACAAAGAAAAATAGATATTGGTTTTAAAAGGTAGGAATAAAGAAAAAGCAGATAAAATGTGTAGGAAGGAACTGCAGATGCTGGTTTAAACCGATGATAGACACAAAATGCTGGAGTAACTCAGCGGGACAGGCAGCATCTCTGGAGAGAAGGCATGGGTGACGTTTCAGGTCGAGACCCTTCTTCTTAGGTCTCAAGAAGGGTTTTCGCCCAAAAGCAAGGCTTGTATACACTGGAATATAGAAGGATGAGAGGGGATCTTATCGAAACATATAAAATTATTAAGGGGTTGGACACGTTAGAGGCAGGAAATATGTTCCCAATGTTCGGAGAGTCCAGAACCAGGGGCCACAGTTTAAGAATAAGGGGTAGGCTATTTAGAACGGAGATGAGGAAAAGCTTTTTCAGTCAGAGAGTTGTAATTCTGTGGAATTCACTGCCTCAGAAGCAGTGGAGGCCAGTTCGTTGGATGCATTCAAGAGAGAGCTAGATAGAGCTCTTAAGGATAGTGGAATCAGGGGGTTTGGGGAGAAGGCAGGAATGGGGTACTGATTGAGAATGATCAGCCATGATCACATTGAATGGTGGTGCTGGCTCGAAGGGCCGAATGGCCTACTCCTATTGTCTATTGTCTATTGTCAAAACATCACCAATTCCTTCTCTCCAGAGATGCTGCCTGCCCCTCGGAATTACTCCGGCATTTTGAGTCTATCTTCAGAGAAAAAACAGATGCTGGTTAATATGCAAATGGACACAAAGTACTGGAGTAACTCAGGGAGTCAAGCAGCATCTTTGGAGAATATGGATGGGTGACGTTTTGGGTCTGGGCCCTTTTGTGTTCTTTTTAACTTTGTGTTTTAGAAGGGATGGTTTCCTTTCATTCTTCGCAGCTCCGGCTGTCTGGTTGCAATGGTTGAAGAAAGTAAGTGTAATTACTGGCTGCGACTGACAACTTGGAATTAAAATTACAGAGATGGTAATTAAATGTAGGACTGAGGTTGAGCTGCCTAGAGATCAGATGGGTTGGCACCCACTTATGTGCAAATCACACATAGAAGCAACTTAACCAAGGTTAGATCACACTAGCGATCATTGCCGAGAGAAATAGCACCAATGGGAAGTTGGACTGGGTTTAGTGGGCATGATACTTGTTGAAGCTTCTAATGTTTTGCCAACACTTGCTTCTGCCATTTTCAACCGTAAATTGGAGCTCTTGGATGCAACTGATGATCTTCAAGAAATGAAGGTAAAACAGTTCAGCAGTTTGTGCAAAATACCACTTTGCTGCTTATTCTGCTATTCAAAAGGGAGACCTGACCAATCAGATGTACAAATGACGGCAATCTGCTCAACCACCTTCCCAAGTCTGTGGTGTGAGCTATGCCCAAAGGTCAGGCGCATCCAAGATGGCGCCTCCCTGTGCGGCAGCCATTGCAGCTGCTCCTGCTCACTGGTGAGCATTTTTTCTCTTCTTAGTAGTTAGTTCAGTTATTTATCTCACTATTCTTGTGTATTAGTTTCGTGTATTAGTTTTGTGTGACTTTAGCGCGGTATGGAGACCAAAGCCGACGTTTTTGCATTATATTTTTCACCTACCGTGTCCGGAGATCCCGCGCGCAGCCAGGGCCCCATTGTTCACACGTGGGACCAGCTGTTAGCGCTCCGTAACCCAGCGGTGCTGCCTCAGGAGAGACCCGATGTCCACCGTGAGCTGAGGAGGAGGAGGAGGAGAAGAGGGCGCCGTGCAGGAATCCAGCGTCGAGTCGGGAGGAGACGCTACAGACCAGTGCTCCCGTCCATCGTTATGGGAAATGTAAGATCTCTCCCCAACAAGATGGACGAGTTGGTGGCGTTGACCCGGCAACGGAGGGAATATCAGGAGTGCAGCATCATGCTGTTTACAATACAATACAATACAATACAATACAATATATCTTTATTGTCATTGTACCCAGGGGTACAACGAGATTGGGAATGTGCCTCCCATACGATGCAATAATTTAAGTAATTAACAGCAACCCAACGAAACGAAACAATTGTAACAGTTTTTTAGACAGGGTAAAGTGCAAGTTGATCTATGCGTTGTGGCCATCCGGCTCAGCAGGACCGGTTCATAGCAGCTATGGCCCCTGGGGATGAAGCTGTTCCTGAGTCTGGAGGTGCGGGCATAGAAGGCCTTGTATCATCTGCCCGATGGAAGGAGTTCGAACAGACTGTTGCAGGGGTGTGAAGAGTCTTTGTGGATGCTGGTGGCTTTTCTGAGACCTGGCTGAACACGTTAACTCCAGATGTTAACTGCTTCTCCTGGCCCAACCACACCACCCCCACCTCCTCCCCCGACACACATCCCCCCCCCCACCCCCTCCTCCTCTCACACCCTTGAGCACACAGCCCCTGTGCTCCAATCTGTCTTTCTCCACAGACCAGGTGAGAAATGAGCTCAGGAAGATCAATGCGAGGGAGGCGGCTGGTCCGGACGGCATCAGCTCGAGGCTCCTCAAGCCCTGTGCAGACCAGCTGTGCGGAATAGTGGAGCATGTCTTCAATCTGAGCCTGAAACTGGGGAGAGTTCCACAGCTGTGGAAAACATCCTGCGTGGTACCGGTGCCAAAGACGCCGCACCCGAAGGAACTCAACAGCTACAGGCCGGTGGCACTGACATCACACCTGATGAAGACACTGGAGCGTCTGGTCCTCGCCCATCTCCGCCCCCTGGTGAGACCATCAATGGATCCGCTGCAGTTCTCCTGCCAGACTCGCATCAGGGTGGAGGACGCCATCATCTACCTACGGAACAGAGCTCTTTCACACCTGGAGAAGCCCGATAGCACTGTGAGAATCATGTTCTTTGATTTCTCCAGTGCATTCAACACCATCCAGCCGGGGCTTCTGGGGGGCAAGCTGGAGCGCACAGGAGTGGATCACCACCTGACATCCTGGATTCTGGACTACCTCACCAACCCACCACAGTATGTGAGGACAAAAGACCTGGTCTCGGACAGGGTGGTCTGCAGCACAGGGGTTCCGCAGGGAACAGTACTAGCTCCATTCTTGTTCACCCTGTACACTGCAGACTTCAGGCACAGCTCTGCAGACTCCTATCTACAGAAGTTCTCTGACGACTCTGCCATCGTCGGCCTCATCACGGGCGACGAGGACAGGGTGTACAGAGATCAAGGAGTTTGTGGACTGGTGCCAGCGGAACTGCCTCAGGATCAACGCGGGGAAAACCAGGGAGATGGTGGTAGACTTCCGCAGGCGCAGCCAGGTCCCCCCGACACCGGTGAACATCCAGGGAATGGACATCAAGAGGGTGGATTCTTATAAGTACCTGGGTGTCTACCTCAACAATAAATTGGACTGGACTGAAAACACCGATGCACGATACAGAAAGGGCCAGAGCAGACTTTATCTGCTAAGGAGACTCAGGTCCTTTGGAGTGCAGGGGGCACTCCTAAGGACCTTCTACAACACGGTGGTTGCATCGGCCATTTCTCCATGCAGTGGTCTGCTGGAGCAGCAGCATCTCAGCGGCGGAAGGGAAGAGACTCAACAAGCTGGTCAGGAAAGCCAGCTCTGTCCTGGGTTGCCCCCTCGACTCAGTGCAGGTGGTGGGAGAGAGGAGAATGATGGCAAAGCTAACATCGCTGCAGGACAACGACTCCCACCCCATGCAGGACACTGTCACTGCACTGAGTAGCTCCTTCAGTGCCAGACTCCTTCACCCCAAGTGCATGAAGGAGAGATATAGGAGGTCCTTCCTTTCCGCTGCTGTGAGACTGCACAACCAGCACTGCTGACGAGTCAACAATAACAGCTGAGAACACACAGAAAACTGATGACAATTTATGTATCTTTTATTTATAATGAATGATCTCTTACTCTCTTGCTATCCACTTTGCTGCTGTAACACTGCAAATTTCCCCGGTGTGGGACGAATAAAGGAATATATTATTATTTCTCCTGAATGTGACAGCTGACAGACTCACTCACTCATCGCCACAGCACTGCATAACTATAAGAGTCAGCAGAGCCAGGTAGGGTAGATCTATAAGGTCATCAGAAGCACCATCTGGGTCCGCCTAATGAACAATGCATACGTAGGTTTAAGACGTCCAAACTTCGGTTTCCTCCCACACTCCAAAGACGTACAGGTATGTAGGTTAATTGACTGGGTAAATGTAAAAAAAATTGTCCCTAGTAGGATAGTGGTAATGTGTGGGGATCGCTGGGTGGCCCAGACTCGGTGGGCCGAAGGGCCTGTTTCCGCGCTGTATCTCTAAATCTAAATCTAAATCAAAGCTGTCATTACAGAGATAGGGAAAGTCCACCGCATTGTCAGGTCTGGATCACCCTTTCCAGCAGTCAAGGTAATTTTAACAGTCACCAGATCCTTCCCAATGGTTGATTCAGATCTCTGCTGTATCTCACAATTTTCTGCCCACCATAGCATCAGAGTTGTCACCCAGGCCCTGAATTCAGGAGGAGAAATGCCATTGACTTTGTCTTTAGTGAGGACCTTGTGGCATCTCAGGCACTTGCCACTGTGGTCTGCCCAGGGTGCAGTAGAAATTCACAGCACTGGTATCTACAAGGTGGGGGTCCTCTAGTCAAGTGGATGAATGGGATAATGATAATACAGGGAAAGGAATACAATTGTTGCTGGTCGCAAGGATGCAGTCTGTGCTGGGCATGTTTCTTTCTCTGATGCATGTTTGCTTCATTATGTTTTTATTTCAGATTTCTAGCATCAAAAGGTTTTTATTTTGTGATTTTAATTTACTGCCAAGGGCATCACCAAGGGAAGTATCTCCACATGCCAATATTAAATAAAACTCAAAACTCCAAATTGACTGTGAGCGCATTGGAATGTGTAGAAGCCTCCTGGGCAATGTGATTGCCTGCAGGTCTGGTTATTTTGAGAAAGGCAAACAGGCGCCACACTTTATAGAGAATTACTTATAAATTTATAGAGAGATAGAGCACTGATGAAGGCCATTCAGCACATTAAGTCCACGTCGAATATCAACCATCCATTCACAGTAATCCCATTTTTATTCTCCCCACATTTCAAGAGAGAGCTGGATAGAGCTCTTAAGGATAGCGGAGTGAGGGGGTATGGGGAGAAGGCAGGAACGGCGTACTGATTGAGAGTGATCAGCCATGATCGCATTGAATGGCGGTGCTGGCTCGAAGGGCTGAATGGCCTACTCCTGCACCTATTGTCTATTGTCTATATTGTCTATTGTCATCAACTCACCTTGGTTCTACCCCTCACCTGCGCACGGGGGCAACTTAGAGTGGCCAAGTAAAGTACCAATTTATGTAAGAATGAACTGCAGATGCTGGTTCAAACCAAAGATATACCCAAAAAGCTGGAGTAACTCAGCGGGACAGGCAGCATCTCTGGAGAGAAGGAATGGGTGACGTTTCGGGTCGAGACCCTTCTTCAGAACTACCAATTTACATCGGCAACTTTGAAAAATGTAGTGCGCGACGGTTGATGTCATTAGGTTAACATCCAATGTGTCTGTTTGGATTCCAGTCAGACATGCATGGTTGAATATCTGTAAAAAGACTGTGAAACAGAAATGGTTGCAATCACATTCCAATCTAGTACACGTGTTCCCCATACAATTTGGGGGCATTTTTCGTCACGTATTGGAGAAGAAAACCCATCAATTTAATGCTTGAAAGGTAGGTACTGCACTTTATTTTGCATTCAAATCTCTGGAGTGGGACTTGAATTCGTAGTGGTCTGATTCAGAGGCACCTTTGCCCCTGACTGAGCGATAGATGGTGCTAATAAAGGTTTGCCTGTATGGAATTAAATCTTAAAGTGCTGAAAATAGCCAACATGCCAGGCAGTATCGGGGGAGAAAGAAACGGAGTAGATGATAAGGGCAATGACTCTAAATCAGAAATCAGTATTTGATTTTTTTAAGAAGTAACCAAGAAGGTTGATGAGTCTCTATGGACCTCAGCAGACCTCTGCCAAGATATTGCATGGGATCTGCAAGGTTAGATTGCATAGGATCTAGGGAGAGCTAGCTAACCAGATACAGAATTGGCTTTATGATAGGAAGGGTGTTTTTTTAACTGGAGACCCCTGACTAGTGGTGTTACTCAGTGATCGTTGCTGGGCCCATTGTTGTTTGTCAATGATGTCAACTATGTGGATGAAAATTGTCAGGGCAATGAAAGGTTCAGATGAACCAAATGCACGCAAATGGGACAAGCTTAGGTGGGGCATCTTGGTTGGCATGGACAAATTGGGCTGAAGGGTCTGTTTCCATGCTGCATAACTATGGCTCTCTGTTCTTCCTCACCCCTACACCCATCCCCAATTCTTCTACTCCTCCAAATATTAGGGGCAATATACAGTATCCAATTAACTTACCATCCTGCACATCTTTGGGATGCGGGATGAAATCAGGACAAAAACAGGAAGTCCATGCAGCCACGTGGAGAACATGGAAACGTGTTGGGATTGAAACCAGGTCGCTGGCGCTTTGAGGCAGTGGCTCTACTATCTGTGCCACAGTGTGCACTCCCCATCCCCCGAATGCAAACATTATACTAGTGTCTATAGACGGAAGTAAAAGTACAAATCAGCCAATGTTAGCAAACGCTGGAGCGATAATCTTGCCAGGAATAGTTGGCAGTATCTTGGAAATCATCCACAACTTCACAAATCTCCACCAGCATTTTCACGAAGCAATAAAAGTGGAGATAGAGCAGATGGTTCATTCGTGGTGAGGGGGATATGGGCTAAATAAGCAACAGGATGCTCACCATAAAATTCACATGATGCTCTGGTCCATCCCGAAAGACAATTCAAAATTGTTGGATACAAACGACAATGGATTAGAAGGCGAAATGGCAGTGGTTGCCAAAGAAGAAAAACAAGGAGGGAAATGGAGACAGGGTAAAATAATTCTGGTGAGAAATTGGCAAAAGGAATGCCAGTAAGAAGCATCAGACGCGCAAGCACTGTGCTCATTGTTTGCTGACAATTCAGACGTAATTCATTTGCCACTTCAGCATTTTCAGACCTCCTGAGGTTGACAAAGGCATTATATAAATGTGAGTCCTTCTGTTCATGCAGTGCAGCTTTATAGCTGCAGAATTGCTCTTCAATTGGCAGCTAGCAGTGTGACATCCGACCCAGTGAAAAAAAAATCCTCTTAAAAACCAATTTACCATTGACTCCGAGGTAAAGTACAAACTTCCTTCGGATCTGCTTTCATCTCAAAAATCGCCTATTCTTTTTATAAAACCCATGAAGCCAATTGGTTACCTGTTTCGTTATTAGAGTTAAAAGCTATCTCATCGTCCATTGTCCCTAACCCTGTGTGAAGTCAATCAGTACATTCTTACCCACTGAACTCCATGTATGTTCTTGATGCTGTGACATGACCTCTTTCATCTCTGGTTGAGATTTTGTGACATGGCAACAAAAGACTTTGGCATCTTACTGAGTGAGTCATTCGGCTTAGATTCAGATGTAGAGATACAGTGCGGAAACAGGTTCTTCAGCCCACCGAGTCGGCATGACCAGCGATCACCCCGTACACTAACACTATCCGACACTCTACGGACTACGTACAATTTTTACCAAAGCCAATTAACCTACAAACCTGTATGTCTTTGGAGTGTCGAAGGAAACTGGAGCATCTGGAGAAAACCCACATGGTCACAGGGAGAGGTTCAAACTCTGTACAGACAGCACCGGTAGTCAGGATTGAACCCAGCTCTCTGGAGCTATAAGGCAGCAATTCCACCAATACGCCATTGTTCCACCTCAGTCATACAGTCATAGAGCGATACAGTGTGGAAACAGGCCCTTTGGTCCATACCCCTCCAAACCTGTTGTAATGAAATATATGCAGGATTCAAGAATTCGGATCAATGAGTGGAGGAAGCACATGGTGAGGAGTACAAATAACTATTTATTTGAGCAAAATACAAGTAAAACACGGAAAAACTATCAGCAAACCTTTCTCAAGGATAAGGAGTTCAATGGCCATGCACATTCCATCTTGTGTACATACAAGAAATTTGTGCTCCTCTGGTTTTAAAAGAAACTGGTGCAGAACCCTTATGCAGCCCCATTTTAAAGTGTATTACTCTATATATTAATACATAAGCAAGGAAAATTTGCATTCTTCCACTATGCAAAGTAGTTACGCCAATTGCTCGACCCCTTCTCAGGAATCAAGTGTGGTGTCTTGGTGCAAAGGCTAATAGAGATGTCTTTGGCCCTATGATAAACTGCAAGGCAGAGATAGGTGACATTTTTCAATGCAAGTCGGGAGAATGACCAGGTATCCAATACAAGAACCAAGGCAATTGCAGATGAGTGTAACTGATGTCAGTTTTAGTTCAGTAAATTGCATGAAAGTAAGTTAGTTGTCGTACTGTCTTGTAAGGACTGAGCCAGGCAATACCCAATGATGCATTCTGATGCTTCAAAATGTATCAATGGTTGCTGACTTGAATAGAACTAAATTACAGAGGCATCAGCATACAATGGCTACAACTGCACTATTGTGTATTCAGTATGACTGACTCGGGATGAATTGTTACGCAACCATGCCCTATAGTTATTGCACGTGACCCATTGCACAGACTACATCTGCCTACATTCTGGATTCCCCCACTCTAGGTAAAAGACAGTGCATTTACTGCATCTACTCTTTTCATGGTCCAATACACCTCTATAAGATCACCCTTCATCATCTTGACCTCCAAGGAATGAAGCATGCTCAACATCTCCCAAGAGCTCAGGCCCTCGAGTCCGGGCAACATCCTCGTAAATCTCCTCTGCATCCTTTTCAGCTTATCTCCATCTTCCAGTTTAACAACATGAAATGACAGCAGCAAAGACCTATCATCTCCGTTCACTTCAATTGACTTAAACACTTTTATCTCATCTATCTCGTCCTCTCCAACAACAAAAAGTGTTGTGTTACTGCTTTAGAAGTATACACCCAGCAAAGATGAACCCATATCACAAACAGAATTGAATTGCTTGATGAGGAAGTGCTGGTGTTTTTAAGCAAGAGGCTGCAGATCAGAAATGCTGGTATTAAATGATTACAGGTTCGTTGTTTGTAACATTACTTGCATCTGCAATACAGTGAAGTAACATTTGGAGGGTAATAAGGAAATGTCAGAAGAACAAGGTATATGAGCAGAGCGGGTCATTTTGCAGCTTGTGCCTGGTCTACGTAGTTAAAAGGTGGATGACTTGATCTTGGCCTCAGCTCCACTTTCCATGATTTAGATTTGATTTAGATTTAGAGATACAGCGCGGAAACAGGCCCTTTGGCCCACCGAGTCCGCGCCGCCCAGCGATCCCCACACATTAACACTATCCTACACACACTAGGGACAATGTTTTACATTTTACCCAGTCAATTAATCTACTTACCTGTACATCTTTGGAGTGTGGGAGGAAACCGAAGATCTCGGAGTAAATACACGCAGGTCATGGGGAGAACGTACAAACTCCGTACAGATGGTGCCCGTAGTCAGGATCGAACCTGAGTCTCTGGCGCTGCATTCGCTGTAAGGCAGCATCTCTACTGCTGCGCCACCGTGCCGCCACTTAATGATCCACTTAATGATCCACTTAATTCTTGACCACTCTATGAGTCCATATTTAGTTCAATATGTTCAATGGCTCAGTGTTCGCATGTCTTAAAGGTAGAACATACCTAAAGTTCGCCATCCTCTGCGAGAGAGAAAAAAAATAAGAAAGAGAGAGGCAGAGAGAGATGGCCTTTCATTCTGCAGCTAAGCCCCTGGGTTCTGTATTCCTCACCGATGTGAACATCCTCTCTCCCTATCAAGCTCTCTCAGTCCCTTTCAGTGAAGTCACTTCTCATCTTTTAACTCCAATAAATATATTTCAGCATATGTACACCATTGAACTGCCTTTGTCTTGTATCCTTATATTTCTCAAATTTCTTTACTACATATAACGAGGCTATTCAGCCCATCAAAGACATGCTTGGTCTGGAGCCATGCCATTTGACCCATTTCCCAAGATATTTCTCAGTAACTTATTCTCCCTCACATGCCTGTCAGCATCCTGTTTGTCTTGCCACTCGCCAATAGCTGGGGTAATTTACTTTAGTTAATTAACGTGCCAACCTGGACGACCTTGTGATGTGGAAGGAAACCGGAGCATCCGGGGGAAATCTGTGCAGTTGCTGAGACTGTGCAAACAGAACAACACTGAAAATCAACGTGGCATTTGGGTAACTACAACTCTTCCTACCGAATCACTCTGCCATTTACATGCCTGCATATGTATGATAAATCCCCACAAAATGGTACAGCAAGGTGCACTAATATGTATGTATGTATGTATGTATGTATGTATGTATGTATGTATGTATGTATGTATGTATGTATGTATGTATGTATGTATGTATGTATGTATGTATGTATATATATATATATATATATATATATATATATATATATATATATATATATATATATACACATATATGTATATTAGTGCACCTTGCTGTACCATAAGTGTGTGTGTGTACATATATATAAATATATATATATATATATATAGAAAGTATCACAAAATGCTGGAGTAACTCAGCGGGTCAGGCAGCATCTCAGGAGAGAAGGAATGGGTGACGTTTCGGGTTGAGACCGTTCTTCAGACTGAATATAACTTATTAAAGAATTTAAATGGATAGATGCAGAGAAACTATCATTTCAATTTTGTAGGGAAAAAACATTCAAATCAGAAAAAAAGGTAACGTTCAGGAGATAACCTTTTTCAGCTAGTGGACACCAGTGTGGTGCTTCATCTCTAAGAGACGATGGGTGTGGGATAGCTGCAGCTTTCCTTATGAAGGGTCTCGACCCAAAACGTCACCCATTCCTTCTCTCCAGAGATGCTTCCTGTCCCGATGAGTTACTCCAGCATTTTGTGTCCATCTTCGGTTTAAACCAGCATCTGCAGTTCCTTGCTGCACGCTTTCCTTACTGAGATGGAGAGATTTTTGTGTTGAGGATCCAGTGTGATAACGTAAAGGCAGACGTGGAATCAGTGAGGATATGACACTATTAATGAGATAGCAGGACAGGTTTGAGGGGATGAACGTTCTGCTTCTCATCCGATGTCCTAAATCTTGTAGATGCCCAGTGCTGCTACACAATCTGCCCACGTTATGAGTGACTGCGGCCACAGGCAACCATTTCTCATTATAAAATGACATCCAGTGAGACCAGATGCGCTACATAAGTAGGATATACGGCAGCAATTTAAAACCAGGTTTCTCCTGCTGGTTATAAACCCTTCAAGTTTTTTTTGCTTTGCATATTCTGGTATGAGGGTGGTTTTGCATTTGTACTACCACTGCGCAGGCAGGCTGCTAATTTGCTTTCCTTATTCGGAGCCTGTATTTGTATAATTTACTAAACAGGATGAGTACCCTTTCACCACCTGCACTCCAGAGATCTCATAATTTTACTCAGTCTAAATTTCAGTCTGTCTGACTCATAAGTATGAATCTATTTTAAAATTGGCACTTCATGGCGGTGCTGTTGCTGTGCATTATTCTTATCCCTGGCACCAGTAAATCTTCTTCCCTCGTGCTTCATCAGTTACACTGGAAGCAAGGCGTATTTGCAGTGCCTTCTATTCACAGCCCCTTTAATTCGTAAAGCCTTTCCACCCTCTTCAGCCCTTACAACCTGAGACGCCATCAATGAGCAACCGCTGATCGATTTATCCCATCTTCTTTCCTCCTCTGACAGATTATTTTGTTTCTTTTCTTGGGCTTGCTCCAACCTTGCCTCCAATTCCAGTGAAGCAGAAAAGGCGAAGTAGAGGCTTAATTAAGTTGTTTTTGAATCGACATGTTTTGATAGGGTGAAAGAGAAAAAAAAAAGGTATCTCCATCCAACGAGTTAGTACTGCACAGAGTTACCAATTTCAAACTCAGCTTAAAGGGAGAGTTTGAGTTATTTCACTATACCGAGAGTAGGCAGAGGGGGGAATGCCTTGCCCAGGGAGTAGCTGAGTTACAAACCATATTATCTGTGACCATAATGAAGTATACAATTTAGTCATTGTCACTTTAAATTGAATTACTTTGCTTAAAGAGTTTAACAGCCAACTACAGGTAAAGGCTTGTAACAAGCCTGTTCTGACAATGTTAGTTTTTCTAGTCTCCTTGGTAACAGAGTCCAAGGGCAGGTTTAACAAAACCTAAAAATGTAATAACATATTTAAAGGAAGAGTAGATAAATATTTGCATTATGAAAAGATACTAGTTTTGAATTACTCAGGTAACAATCTGACATAGATATAATCTTCAATAGTTGTTTCCCCATGTTGAACGTGGAGGGACCTGCCTCAGTTTGGTGAGAGGTTTGAAGGCTCTAATTTCTATGTGTGGTTCAAGCGTGAGAGAGAGATCTTCGTAGCAAAGAGATGATCAGAGATAGACACAAAATGCCAGAGTAACTCAGCGGGACAGGCAGCATCTCTGGAGAGAAGGAATGGGTGACGTTTCGGGTCGAGAACCTTCTTCAGAATGATGTCAGGGGAGAGATGCTGGTGAGAAAACAAGGGCTTAGATTTAGATTTAGATTTAGAGATACAGCGCGGAAACAGGCCCTTCGGCCCATCGTGTCCACGCCGCCCAGCGATCCCCGCACATTAACACTATCCTACACCCACTAGGGACAATTTTTACATTCACCCAGTCAATTAACCTACAAACCTCTACGTCTTTGGAGTGTGGGAGGAAACCGATGATCTCGGAGAAAACCCACGCAGGTCACAGGGAGAACGTACAAACTCCGTACAGACGGCGCCCGTAGTCAGGATCGAACCTGAGTCTCCGGCACTGCATTCGCTGTAAGGCAGCAACTCTACCGCTGCGCCACCGTGTCGGCTCTGGGGAGAAGATGAACTGCAGGGCTTTGGGAACAAGATCAGACCAATAATTACATCCATTGCATCATCTCCCTCCTCCTCAACCATCCTGTTCAGCTCATGGTGCTGAAACAAAAACTGGTGACTTTCAATGGTGCTTTATTGTCACATGTATCTGGATACAGTGATATTCTTTGTTTTTATATAGAGTTCAGTAACAATCTTACTATATATTAGGCACACTCATACGTGAGTACAAGAGTGTGCAAGTTTCCATATTCTGTTGAGCTGATGCAAGTAAGAATTTCATTGTTCTATCTGGGCCACATGACAATAAAACACTCTTGACCCTTGACTCTCTCTTAACTCTTGAGTGCAAGTAAGAAGATTATACCGAGGCGGTATACAAGAGTCATAGAAACATAGAAAAGGGGTGCAGAAGTAGGCCATTCGGCCCTTCGAGCCTGCACCGCCATTCAATATGATCATGGCTGATCATCCAGCTCAGTAGCCTGTACCTGCCTTCTCTCCATACCCCCTGATCCCTTTAGCAAAAAGGGCCACATCTAACTCCCTCTTAAATATAGCCAATGAACTGGCCTCAACTACCTTCTGTGGCAAAGAATTCCACAGACTCACCACTCTCTGTGTGAAGAAATATTTTCTCATCTCGGTCCTAAAAGACTTCCCCCTTATCCTTAAGCGTGTGACCCCTGGTTCTGGACTCCCTCTACATCGGGAACAATCTTCCCGCATCTAGCCTCTCCAACCCCTTAAGAATTTTATATGTTTCTATAAGATCCCCCCTCAGTCTTCTAAATTCCAGCGAGTATAAGCCCAGTCTATCCAGTCTTTCCTCATATGAAAGTCCCGCCATCCCAGGGATCAATCTGGTGAACCTTCTCTGTACTCCCTCTAAGGCAAGAACGTCTTTCCTCAGGTTAGGAGACCAAAACTGCACACAATACTCCAGGTGCAGTCTCACCAAGGCCCTGTACAACTGCAGCAGAACCTCCCTGCTCCTAAACTCAAATCCTCTTGCTATGAATGCCAACATACCATTCGCTTTCTTCACTGCCTGCTGCACCTGCATGCTTGCTTTCAATGACTGTCGCCACGTTTCCAGCGCTATCTTGGTCCCTTCAAGTTCAGAGTTGTTAAAAAAATTCCAGTCTTAACTTGGCCAGAATGGCACATTGTCCTGGCAGTGGCACTGGGTTGGAGTTGCAGGAGTCAAATGAAGTGTTGTTGGTACGCAGATGCAATTGTGTTGGTGATGTTAATTAAATTACTTCATGGAAAGGATATCAATATATTAGGCTTCTATCATGCTGGTCTCAGAATGTTGGGCCCTTTGGCTCACTTATAGAACATAATGCTCTTGGGCCAAGACCCAATTAAGTATTTTAGCCCAAAGCATTTGTGCACCCTACATGTCAGGCCGCTAATATCAGTTCTGACTCGTCACTGTTTGAAGGCTGCCCCACTCCTACATGCATGATGAAAACATTGGGGGAAGAATGAATAACCTGTCTAATGGTGAGAGGTTTTCTGATTCTTCTCACTCAACAAGTTAGCTAAGGCTAGCTAAAGCCCCCCTCCGTCATGGCCGACCATGGGTGATGCATTCTGGTTGTTGGCTGCTTGCTCCAAACCTTGGTTGGAGCAGCGTCGATGTGTGGTCGGATGCAAGCCTGGGCGATGTCGTATGAAGGACAGGCTGTTGCCCATGCAGCACGTCCGCCCTCTCCACGTCGCTGATCGATCCAAAGGAACAGCAGAGCCGTTAAGTTTGGCACCAGCACCGTTGCAGGAGCTGCCAGAACGAGGTTGTAGACAACGACGAACTGCCTTAGGGTACTCCGACTCTGGATTATTCTTGAGGTTTACTCCTGGAGCCTTTTCCATGACTGGATATGGCCACAAGGCAGTGGATGTTTTAGATAAGAGTTTTCCCTCTCCTAGATGGACTGCCTACCCAGGCTGACGAGCCTCATCTGCCCGAGACTCATGACGAGCCTCACCTGCCCGCGTCTACCTTCCCGTCTATAGCACCTGCCCACTGCAGCCTTCATCCGCCTTCCCAGCCATTGTGACGCTCCACTAAAGTCACCCATCATCCTCCACCTTTGAGGTCACCGTTGAGGTCTTGGTTGGATTACTCTTTGTCAGGGACCTCCCCCTCGCCCTTACCGCCATGGGTGACCCTACCAGGAGCATAGCTCCAGACGGCATCGCCCTCAGGATCTCAGGACCACACGAGCTTCTCCACCACGACAAGGTGACAATCCACGGAGAGCTCCAACAAGTACCATTGATGATTATCAAGTGGATGCAACATTTTACAGTCCTCCATCCAAGAGAATTTTACAGTCCTCCATCCAAGGTGAATTTTCAGAATGTCCTAGAAGGGGCAATTTACTGCTGTCAATTGACCATTCAAATGTTGGAGGAAAGCAGAGTACCCAAAAGATAATGTGTGTGGCTTCAGGGAGGATTTGTGAACTCCACACAAGCAGAACCAGAAGTCAGGTTTGAACCTGGGTCACTGGAGCACTGAACGGGCAATGATTCCTACTGCACTACTGCGCTGCCGATATAGGTGCAGTTAGTTCAGTTCCCCCTTGTCCCTAGTTTGTTAAGTGTATTTCTTGAATTAACTAAACAAAGCAGTTAAATGGAGAGTTAGAAGAGGAAATGCTGGCAATTGCACAGAAGGATGGTTGGAGACGGCGAGAGCTAATCATTTAGTCATTATTTAATCTTTACTGTATAGGTGTATGATTAATTGAGAAACCGCAGGCTGTGGTGAAGGACACAAGGAAAGAGACAAGTTATAGAAGCAGAAGTGATTAGATAATGCCATGCCTTGATCTTGCAAGAATTCAATAGAAATTGTACTGAATCAAAATCCTTTCATTCCAACATTAGGAACACAAAACTGCATAATCTTATTTTTAAATGTGGTTTACACTTAAGGAGGTTGAAGCTTTGAAATTTTAAAGATTCACATACCCCGAAGAAGAAAATAGAAAATTGGAACTATCTTCCCATGAAAGCTTTGGTGCAGTGAATATTGGGGTTTTCTGTGCTGAGATCAATGGCTTTTCCTTTATCAGGTGGGCATCTAGGGATATTCTGTTAATTTGGGATTATGAGGTCAAGTTACAGATCAGCCTGATCTAAATGAATTATACAGTTGGCCCAAAGGAATTTATTTTTTTCCTCCTAATCTTCTCAAAATCCTGAGGGAAGGAAGCAAACATTTTTCATCCCCCTCGGTCTGAGACCAGGGACTTTCTCAAAACACATTATCTTCCTGGGATAAGCAGCCAGCAATGGAAAAAGCACAAGACCTCTGCTGGAAACCTTTGGCTCCTGGCCCACTCCTCTTTTGTAGGTCATTTATGAAATTGTCAGTGGCTAGCTGTGGGAAGCTGCAGGCACTTTAACTTTGGACCGAGGTTGATTCTGTAGCAAGACCTAAGCTTATCTGATGTAAATACATTCTGATAAAAGAGACCGGAGCCATCAGAATGTTAGGCCCTAGGCTGCACATTAGGTGCGAGGGAAAGATTTTTAGCTTTATATTCCTGGAAGAGGGTTTTGGCCTTCAGTGTATATTTTCCAAAGCTGGGTGTAAGAAAGCAGTGAGACAATGGGCACCTTGCCTGAATTTGCAATGCCTGGGGTTCACAGGAATGATTCCTTAATAGCAGCCTGTAATTACAGTCTCAGCACACATAATGATGTTCAGTACAGCCATGTGCACGGCTGCATTTTCTTGGGTATGGTTGCAGTAACATTTATAATATTTGCAATCTGCAGGGGCAATACAGTGCAGCATGTGGTGAATCATTATAGAAAATGATGATCTACATTTAAGACCTTTCTTTATGTAGTGGTACGTTGCTGAACATCATTCATCTGCTTTGGATATGAAGCATGAGACATGCACCAGCTCTTAGCTTCCCCATCGCTATAACTACACAGAGAAGAACAAAACTTGATCAAATCAAACTCCAAGAGAATGTTGAAATTCAATAAAACTGCAGATGATGGAAATCCAGTTACACTAATCGCACAGTAGTCCCATTTTTATAGTTGTTCCTATATTCCCATCAATACCTCACAAATTCTCCCACTCACCTATACACTTGGGACAATTTACCGTGCCTGATTAACCTGACAACCCACTGACTTTGGGAATTGGGAGAAAATTCCAGAGGAAAACACTGTGTTATCAGGTAGAACATGCAAACATCAGACAGGCAAAACCCAAGGACAGGATTGAACAGGTCTCTGGCGCTGTGAGACAATGGCTCTACTAGCTATTCCACTGTGTCATCAGTAACTATGAGTGGGCCAGGAGCCAAAGGTTTCCAGTCAGTAGCTATGAACTCTGTGAACTAACTATGAAACAGGCCCAACAGCTGATTACAAAGATGTGTAGGAAAATGGGCAGGAAAAACCATCAGTCTGAAGAAGGGTCTTGACCCGAAATGTCCATCAGTCTGAAGAATGGTCTCGACCCGACACGTCACCCATTCCTTCTCCCCTGAGATGTTGCCTGACCCGCTGAGTTACTCCAGCATTTTGTGTCTAGCTGATTACATAGATGTGGATCTTTATGTTGAATATTTTTTTGAGGCAGCTAGTTAGATTTGCAAGAAGTTGTCGTCTAGTATTAGTTTAGTTTAGAGATACAGCACGGAAACAGGCCCTTCGGCCCTTCGAGTCCGCACCGACCAGTGACCCCCGCACATTAACACTATCCTACAGTAGGGACAATTTTTACATTTATACCAAAGTCAATTAAGCTACAAACCTGTATGTCTTTGGAGTGTGGGAGGAAACCAAAGTTCTCGGAGAAAACCCACACATGTCACGGGGAGAACATGCAAACTCCATACGGACAATACCCATGGCCAGGATCGAACCTGGGTCTCTGGCACTGTAAGCGCTATAAGGCAGCAACTCTACCGCTGCACCACTGTGCTGCCCTAGTTGAGTAGGTTGAGTGAATTGCCTGGATCTTCACATGTTTGCCAACAGAAAACGTTTAGGAAGAAAATTATATGGCAGCTTTCCTACCATCATAACATCCAGTTGTCAAGATCATATGTGATAGGAGCAGACATCAAGCCATTCAATCACGGCTGATCTATCTCTCCCCCACAACCCCATTCTCCTGCCTTCTCCCCATAACCTCTGACACCTGTGCTAATCAAAAATCTATCTATCTCTGCCTTAAATATATCCACTAACTTTGCCTCCACTTCAGGCAAGTTGCCCATTGTCTGACTGCTTTCTTACACCCAGCTTTGGAAAATATACACTGAAGGCCAAAACCCTCTTATAGACAATAGACAATAGGTGCAGGAGGAGGCCATTCGGCCCTTCGAGCCAGCACCGCCATTCAATGTGATCATGGCTGATCATTCTCAATCGGTACCCCGTTCCTGCCTTCTCCCCATACCCCCTGACTCCGCTATCCTTAAGAGCTCTATCCAGCTCTCTCTTGAATGCATTCAGAGAATTGGCCTCCACTGCCTTCTGAGGAATACAAAACTAAAGAAATTCCTCCTCATCTCCTTCCTAAAAGAACGGCCTTAAATTCTAAGGCTTTGTCCTCTAGTCCTGGACTCTCCCACTAGTGGAAACATCCTCTCCACATCCACTCTATCCAAGCCTATCCAGTGAAAAATAAGGTCCACCAAACAGTGAGAGTCCATGTCATTTGGCTGAAGGGCAGTGATTGCCTGGACACAAGTTAATACTTCCCTTACCTCTTTTGAGTAAACTTGTTACATGTATTAGCACTACCGTAAGATGCTTAACAGCATATCTAACAACATCACATTTATGTATGTTTCCCTTGGCACCAGTGCACGTCTGGTGCCTTTGATATTCCACAGCCATTTTGTACATCCCTGCTGTTAGAATCCTAAACAGCGAACCAAGGTCTCAGCCATAGATCTACCACCTTCTAAATCTTTGTCTCAAAATTTACATTTAAGTTAATATAAATTACATTGTGACATACATGGGCCCTGTTGCTGAATGGTGCATCCATTGTTATTCTTCTGTTTAATAACAAGTACTTCAAAAATACTTCTTTCTTTTTCCATTTTCATACTGCAATTGTTTTCTCTGCCAAATACCTATCAGTTAATTATTATATTTGTTGCCAACCTTTGCCGTCACGTCATAATTTACTGCCCTCTATGGAAAGTATTTAAATCTAAACTCCCTGTAACGAAATGTAGGTTTTGGACCTAAATCCCTTATTTTAGCTCTTGCGCTTCTGTCTAATATATTATTGAGAATTAATTACAAGAAAATAACTGCAGATGCTGGTACAAATCGAAGGTGTTTATTCACAAAATGCTGGAGTAACTCAGCAGGTCAGGCAGCATCTCAGGAGAGAAGGAATGGGTGACGTTTCGGGTCAAGACCCTTCTTCAGACTAATCTGAATTGATCGATCCAGCAGAGAATCTTGAATTTATCCCTTGAGCTGCTCTTTGTCCGGTTTGCAAGGTCAAATAGATAATTATGGATGAAGGTAAATGGGGATATAATCACTCACTCACCCTCTCACTCCCTCCCTCATCTTCTCAATCACCTACCCATCCACAAGTCACATACTGATTCATACCCCGCTCCATTCTCTCACCCATCCTTTCTTCATCCCCACCTGCCCACTCTCTGAACCAATTCCTCGCCAACGCACACACGTACTCATCCTAATGCGCACCTACTCAGTCACTCCTTCTTTTGCAAGGGAGTTTGCATGGGTAGAGGTGGGTGAGGGAGGGTCTACTGCGGAGGATGATGTTGCTAATTCTGATGTCAACTTCTCTACGTCGAGGAGACCAAACGCAGGTTCGGTGATCGTTTCGCTCAACACTTTCGCTCAGTCCGCCTTAACCAACCTGTTCCCCCAGTGGCTCAGCACTTCAACTCCCCCTCCCACTCCCAGTCTGACCTTTCTGTCATGGGCCTCCTCCATAGTCATAGTGAGGCCCACTGCAAATTGGAGGAACAGCATCTCATATTTTGCTTGGGCAGCTTACACCCCAGCGGTATGAACATTGATTTCTCTAACTACAGATAGTTTCTCTGTCCCTCTCTTTTCCCTCCCCCTTCCCAGTTCTCCCACTGTCTTCCTGTCTCCAACTACATGCTATCTTTGTCCCGCCCCCCTCCCCTAGGGGACAGCAGTCTCGACACGAAACGTCACCCATTCCTTCTCTCCTGAGATGCTGCCAGACCCGCTGAGTTATTCCAGCATTTTGTGATACCTTTGAAGGCGGCAGTGAAGAAGTAGCAATTTACTGTATTAACTGGCATGCGTTTCTGGGGTGAAGATGAATGGCCAGTTTCATTCAAGTAAGATAAAGTAAGACGGTGTTGGATCACGATGAACAACAAGAATGCGCAAGAGAACCTGGAGAAAAGAAAAGCAACTTCCAGGTACAAGCTGGAGATTAACATTTTAGGAATTATAAGCCAGGAAGGGAAGCTTAGCTACACGTAAGCCCAGAGGTTTCTTGCACTTGGTTACTGCAGCTGATGATGGAGGTATAGAAGATTGACTTCCGAAGAAAGAAAGCACACACAATTCCCAAAGTCACCTTCCCCCAGACTGGGAATACTGTGCAATTTAAGCAGTTGTCCCACAGAACAACTTTGGCGCAGAAGTTACAAGTGCCAATCATCTTCCCATTTCTGTCCGTGCTGGATTCAAAGTAACACAAAGAACACCCATTGCAGCCAATTCTTGTGGGGCTGAGATGTTTAGTTTGCATGTATTGTTGCCAATTGAATGAAAATCATTCTCGAAGATTACGCAGAGCATCTTGCATCCCCCATGGGGACCTTGAGAAAGACTTTTTACCATAGTTAGTTCTGAGAATAGATTCATTAAGCAAATAGTACATCCACTTGGCATGTTGAAGAGAAGGTTTATGTGTTTTGGCAAGCTATGCCTACGCTAAGGGCCTGTTAACTAATTATGGTATAAATCAAGAAGATCTGTATAGAAGCTTTTTTTGAGAGTAATGTACATTCAATTCTTTTAAATAACATTTCAATCCTAAAAAAACGATCAAAGAAAATTTTAGGCACTTTGAAGAAATATTCACATTTCGAAACTCGCCCACTCATTCACTCACCCACTCACTCACACGTTATCTGGCCCATCAGGCCACTCACTCTCTCACTCCCTCACCCTCTGATTCACCTGCCACCCACATCTTACATACTAACTCTTACCACTCTCTCATATACCCCGCCCCATTCTCTCACCCCTTCCTTTTTCATCCCCACCCACCCACTCTCTGAACCAATTCCTCACCAACTCACGCCCTCACGCACCCCCCTGCACACCTACTCAGTCACTCATTCTTTTGCACCTGCACACTCTCCCCCCTCGTCCTCTATCTCACTCAAACGGCACTTTAAGAATAAGGGGTAGGCCATTTAGAACGGAGATGAGGAAAAACTTTTTCAGTCAGAGAGTTGTAAATCTGTGGAATTCACTGCCTCAGAAGGCAGTGGAGGCCAATTCTCTGAATGCATTCAAGAGAGAGCTAGATAGAGCTCTTAAGGATAGCAGAGTCAGGGGGTATGGGGAGAAGGCAGGAACGGGGTACTGATTGAGAATGATCAGCCATGATCACATTGAATGGTGGTGCTGGCTCGAAGGGCCGAATGGCCTACTCCTGCACCCATTGTCTATTGTCTATTGTCTATTGTCTATTGTCTATTGTCTATTGTCTATTGTCTATTGTCTATTGTCTATTGTCACTCGCCCTTTCGCCCTCTCATCCACTCTCAGTCACCCACACTCATCCGTAACATTCAAAAGCTTTTCACTGTACCTCGGTGCACGTGACAAAAAACAAAACTAAACATCCTATGAGCAGCTGAGACGAGTAGACCATCTTTGTTAGCAAGAAGCTACCCTTCAGTCAGTATTCGAGATGAAATTGTAAGCAAGCGGTTAATACTTCACTTTGAATAAAATATTAATTCTTCCCCTTGTGTCTCAAATCCAAAGTTGGAAGTTGTTTGGTGCCGTGTCCTATTGAACAAGTTGCGAGGCAGCAATTTACTGATTTCATAATTACATTCAGCAGTTTGGCTTTTCAGCACAGATGTTTGTACAGTTCTGAGAATTTGTAAGAAAATAACTTGTACAGTTCTGAGAATTCAGGCAGTGTGCCTTGAGCCACTATCTGACCTTTTCCCATACATTAAAAATAATTTTTCAGGAAGTCTGTGAATCGAGCCGGCCAAGCTCTTAATCCACATTCCAGCATCTGCTCCCATTGTGCAGAACTGCGCTGGGAATGGAGCATTGTAAAATTGCAACTTGTTGATAATTGCCTGCACAACATTTGCATTCATATTTTATATAGCATTGCTTCTCAAGTGCATTAGTTGTGTTCTGCACCTAAATGGTTAAGGAAAATGCGCCTGTTGATTGCCCAACACATTGGCTGCTGCATTGGACTCAATGCACACGTGGTTTTTTTCGTCTGATGTACCTCTTCATATCTCTCCCCTGCCTCTCAGTCTGTAGAACGGTCTCGACCCCAAAGGTCACCTATTCCTTTTCTCCAGAGATATTGCCTGACCTGTTGAGCTACTCTTGCTTTTTGTGCCTTTCGTCGGTGTAAACCAGCATCTGTAGTTCCCTCCTACACTTTTTTTCTGCTCCACAACAAAATCTCCTCAAGGTATGCCTACTTTGAAGAGGTTCTCCCCCTCTCCCCGACAAGAGTTTTGCAACACTCTCTCTCTCTCTGCTCCCTCTCTGTGATTCCTCCTGCTCTCATCGTTGCTGGCTTCGATCTGTTTTTTTGCATTCATTTGTTCTATGTACCTTTCCGGTTCCCTCTCCCCTGACTCAGTCTGAAGAAGGGTCTCGACCCGAAACATCACTCATTCCTTCTCTCCAGAGATGCTGCCTGTCCCGCTGAGTTACTCCAGCTTTTTGTGTCTATCTTCGGTTTAAACCACCATCTGCAGTTCCTTCTTACACTATTCACCTTCTCTTTGCCCAAAACTCTAGGATTTCTGAAAAACCCACGCATTTCTGAAAAATGAAGATTGAATCTGCTTCCACCGCCGTTCTAAGCAATAATTTCCAGATCAACTGTACACATTATGCGAAAGAGAGTGAACATTGGAGAAATTACTCTCATGTACTGTAGTCACAAATTTAGTCAATGCTTCAGTCAACAGTTCAGCTGTTTTCTGATTAAGCTTCTGTTTGGCCTTGATGAGACCTGAATGAGCTCAATGAATTAATCCATAAATAGGTATTGAACCAAGACTCTTCACAGCCTGCATGGTGCAATAGGCTACAAGATTATATCTACTGGATTTAACGACTGGAGATTTGAGTCACATTCTTTTTAGAGAATTTTCTATTATATGGTACATGATGTTTGGTACAGGCTCAGTCGGCAGGATTGCCTAATCCTTTGCGATATCTCTATGTGACACTATAGGAAAATAACTGCAGATGCTGGTTCAAATTGAAGGTAGACACAAAATGCTGGAGTAACTCAGCGGGTCAGGCAGCATCTCAGGAGAGAAGGAATGGGTGACGTTTCGGGTTGAGACTCTTGTTCAGACTGATCAGTCATCCATTCCTTCTCTCCTGAGATGCTGCCTGACCCGCTGAGTTACTCCAGCACTTTGAGTCTACCTTCTCTGTGACTCTAGATAAAAAGTGGATTTGCATTTATGCATTGCCTTCCATGGTCACAAAACCCTTTACTGCTAATGAAGTTCTTTTGAATTGTAATCACTAATATGATGGCTGTATTACTATAATGCATGAAGACAGTGGGAGATCTGGGAAGGGGGAGGGGAAGAGAGGGACAGAGGAATTATCTAAAGTTGGAGAAGTCGATGTTCATACCAATGGGCTGCAAGCTGCCCAGGCGAAATATGAGGTGCTGTTCCTCCAATTTCCGGTGGGCCTCACTATGGCACTGGAGGAGGCCCATGACAGAAAGGTCAGACTGGGAGTGGGAGGGGGAGTTGAAGTGCTCAGCCACCGGGAGATCCAATTGGTTAATGCGGACTGAGCGCAAGTGTTGAGCGAAGCGATCGCCGAGCCTGCGTTTGGTTTCGCCGATGTAAATAAGTTGACATCTGGCAGCTTGCAGCCCAGTGGTATGAACATTGACTTCTCCAACTTTAGATAGTTCCTCTGTCCCTCTCTTCCCCTCCCGCTTCCCAGATCTCCCACTGTCTTCCTGTCTCCACCTATATCCTTCCTTTGTCCCGCCCCCCTGACATCAGTCTAAAGAAGGGTCTCGACCCAAAACGTCGCCCATTCCTTCTCTCCTGAGATGCTGCCTGACCTGCTGAGTTACTCCAGCATTTGGTGAATAATTACCTTCAATTTGTTCCAGCATCTGCAGATATTTTGTTACACTTACTATAATGCACAGTAGAAAGTATCCTGGCTGGTTGCATCATGGCCTGGTACAGCAATCCCCAAACACAGGAATGCATGAGGGCTGCAGAGGGGGGTGGGTTCGGCCCGGTCCATCACAGTCTCGCCCTTTCCACCATCAAAAACAACTACATGAGTCGCTGCGTCAAGGAGGCATCTGCCATCAAGGATCGCCACCTTCCAGGCCATACCTTCGTCTCACTGCTGCAGTTGGGCAGGACATACTGATGCCTGTGGTCCCAAACCACCTGATGCAGGAACAGCTACTGTCCTACAACCATCAGATTCTTGAACCAAACCTGCACTGCCCTTATACAACCTTAGCAACAGAAAACTATGGATCAACTTTTGCACTACAATGGATTTGTTTTCTAGTTGGATTTTAAAGAATTTATTTCTTTGAATTTTGAAGCTTTGAATTTTTTTTCTTTGCCTTTTAACATTTAGTGCGGCACAGTGGTGCAGTGGTAGAGTTGCTGCCTTACAGTGCCTGAGACCCGGGTTTGATTCTGACTACGGGGTGCTGGCTGTGTGGAGTTTGCATGTTTCTCCCAGTGGCCTGTGCAGATTGTTTCCTGGTGCTCCGGTTTCCTCCCACACTCCAAAGACATACAGGTTTGTAGGCTAATTGGCTTGGTGAAATTGTAAATTGTCCCTCGTGTGTGTAGGTTAGTGCTAATTTATGTGTAATTTATGTAAAATGTATGTATAATTTGTTTTCTGCATCTGCCTGAATCTGTGCCTGTGATACTGCTGCAAGCAAGATTCTCATTGTGCCCGTACCTCACCAGACTTGTGCACATGACAATAAACATGACTTGACTTGACTTGACATGGTCTCTTAAGTATCATTTGACCCCTAATCTCAATTTTATCTGGATCACGTCAACATTATCAGTGATTCACATAAAGTGTCAGCCGAACCAAATTAATTGCCCTCTTCGCTTGCATTCTGCCACAATCATTGCTGGTAGGAAAGAATAATGGGAGGACAAGATAATTGACAAAAAGCTGAGGGAGAGGAGGAGAGTTTATTTAAGACATCACTAGATCCTGTGATCTGAAATGCTTCACCTAGAAAGATGGCCAAAGCAGATACAATAACAGATTTCAACAGGAATTGGATCTATGAAGGAGAGAGGGGAAAGGTTGTGGAGCTTCAGTTCTAATTATTAGTTTTAGAGATACAGTGTGGAAGTAGGCCCTTCGATTCTTGTACACTAACTCTATCCTACGCATACTAGGGACAATTTAAAATGATACCAAGACAATTAGCCTACAAATTTGAACGTCGTTGGAGATGGGAAGAAACCGGAGCTTCCGGAGATAACCCACGCAGGTCACGGAAGTACGTACAAACTCCGTACAGACAGCACCCATAATCAGGATGGAACCCGGGTCTCTGGCACTGCAAGGCAGTAACTCTACCGCTGCGCCACCGTGCACTATGGGCAAAGAGTAGAGATGGGGGGGGGGATGGGGTTATTATTCTGACATAAGGGTTCCTGGTCTCGTAAAGATCCACAGTCCAGTGTTGTGTAAGAATTTGAGCTTGATAGATTCTGGTCTCCCATTATTGGGAAACAATTGGCTTGTCAGAGGCAGGTTCATGCCTTCAGGAGTCGGAATGAAACATTCAGTCAGTCTCAGTCTACTCCACGACAAGAGTTGCTGCCTTATGACACCAGAGACCCAGGTACGATCCTGACTACCCATACTAGTCTGTACGGAGTTTGTACATTCTCCCTGTGACTCACGTGGTTTTTCTCTGGGATCTCTGGTTTCCTCCCACACTCCAAAGACGTATAGGTTTGTACGTTAATTGGCTTGGTATGATTGTAAATTGTCCTTAGTATGTGCAGGATAGCGTTGGTGTGCGGGGATCGCTGGTTGGTGTGGACTCGGTGGGCCGAAGGGCCTGTTTCCGCACTGTACCTCTAAACTAAACTAAATATCCAATAAAGAGCAATGAAGTCACAACCAGATAGCCTAAATCAGTTCTTTTTCTCCAGAGATGCTGCCTGACCTGCTGAGTTGCTCCAGCTTTTTGTGTCTATCTTAGCCTAAATCAGTCATGAGCCTGGAAACTGCGTAGGAAAATTCTTGCAATCCTTGAAAGGGAACCACGAGATGTATTACACTCTCCTTGTTAAAGGCAGCCAATGGCTTCAGTTTCACAAAGCACTTACATTTTAAAAAAAAGGAATGAGAAGTGGGGAAATGATTCCCTGCAGGGGAAAGTAATTACAAGACGTTCCCAGAGGAACGTGCAGTGAAGGCAACAGGAGGACCAGTGGAAGCCCTGAATCCCAGAGAGAATGAAAGCAGTGTGAAGCTGAATGCTGAGCCGTCTTTCTGCAGCTTGCTGCACAGCCGACTCCCAGCGAAAAGCAATCTGGAGACTGACAACAAAAACGCAGGTCCATAACAAAGCAAAGCAGCTGACTAATTAGATAACAGCTTATCAATTATTCAAATCAGTTAAAACAAGTTTTAATTAAACATTTACATTTGTTGGCGGTGACAGACACTTCTGTTGTGAGCCTCTGCGAGTGCACAAAATCACAGCCCAATCTTGAAGAATACATCAAGGAACTTCAAAGTGATTTCCCTCAACTAAGTTACAAGATTTTCTTGATTTCCTTGGTGTCCTGGTGAGCCGCAAGAAGCGCAGGTACATTTAGAGAGCCCAAAAGGGAGCAGTTAATGAAAGAAAGGCATTTAGATTCTTCATCTGATACGCTTCCAACGAACATGTACAATCTATCCTATCAATCTCTCTGCTGCTCCCCATTTAATTTCGCAATGAATCGCTTTGCAAAGGAGCGCTGCACAACTTCCAAAGGTAATTGAGGTATTATACTAGGATAGCTTAGCCCTTGTCCTCGATTTTCCTGTTTGCATTGATGCCTACATCGTTAGGTTGCTCCACGATCCCTTGAGCTCAGAAACAGTCAGAATCCGCCTGCTTTTATCATTCACAGGATATAAATCTTATTCATAATTCTTTAGATTACACAGAAATTTCTACAGGAACGATATTCTTCTCTACTTTTCTGGCTGTACTGATATCTGTATTCATTAGTGGAGGAGTAACTCCCTGGTCCACTCGTCCCTTCTCACCCAAACCACCCCCTCCCCAGGTACTTTCCCCTGCAACCACAGGATATGCAACACCTGTCCCTTTACTCCCCCCCCCCCCCCCCGACTCCATCCAAGGACCCATACAGTCTTTCCAGGTGAGGCAACCTGCACCTCCTCCAACCTCATCTATTGTATCCGCTGTTCCAGATGTCAACTTCTCTACATCGGCGAGACCAAACGGAGGCTCGGCGATCGTTTCGCCCAACACCTTTGCTCAGTCCGCCTTAACCAACCTGATCTCCCAGTGGTTCAGCACTTCAACATCCCCTCCCACTCCCAGTCTGACCTTTCTGTCATGGGCCTCCTCCATTGTCATAGTGAGGCCGGCGCAAATTGGAAGAACAGCACCTCATATTTCGCTTGGGCAGCTTGCAGCCCAGCGGTATGAACATTGATTTCTCTAACTTTAGATAGTTCCTCTGTCCCTCTGTTTCCCCTCCCCTTCCCAGTTCTCCCACTCTCTTCATGTCTCCAACTACATCCTTTCTTGGTTCCGCCCCCTCCCCTGACATCAGTCTGAAGAAGGGTCTCGACCCGAAACGTCACCCATTCCTTCTCTCCTGAGATGCTGCCTGACTGCTGAGTTACTCCAGCTTTTTGTGATACCTCCGTATTCATTATATTTTTACTCTTACGCTTTGGTTATATTGACTCCTGTGACCTGATATTCTGACCCTTGGATCATCGATGTTCTGAGCCTTATTTTGATCACCCTGTCCCAGATATTCTGGCCAATAACTAGCAGATATTCTAATCCCTGCATCTTCGGCATGTGGACCTCACATTTCTGAATATTATTCATCCTCTTTCTTTGCTCCAGTGGTGTAATTCATGAAGTGCCTTTTGGTTTTAAAACTCTTCTCTTCATAATAAAATTGGAAAAATCCTCAATTACTCCCATAATATTTTCCCTTTTTAATATGTGACTGGAGCCCTCTTAGTTGGTAAATTCTGAAAATGTGCTACCAACCAGTTGGGACATTGTATCTCATCCATGCCTTGACTGGTCGATGACTTATTTTGGGAGTGTTCCCCTTGGTTTGAGACACCTCTGCAAGGAGAGACTGAAGATAGACACAAAATGCTGGAGTAACTCAGCGGGACAGGCAGGATCTCTGGATAGAAAGAATGGGTGGCGTTTCAGGTCGAGATCCTTCTTCAGACTGTGAGTCAGGGGAGAGGGAGACACAAAGATAAGGAAGGGTCAGTGTGAAAACAAGAGAACAGAGGGGACAAAGCTCAAGGAAAATGTAGAATAGATCATTGTTAGCTAGGGGAAGGAGACAATGAGGCATACAGGGATACCATTTAATCAGGACAGTCAGAACTAGGATGTGGGAGGGATGGAGAGTGAGGGAAAGCAAGTGTTACGTGAAGTTAGAGAAGTCAACATAGCGCTGGGGTGTAAGCTGCCCAAGTGAAATATTAGGTGCTATTCCTCCAATTTGCGTTGGGCCTCACTCTGACAGTGGAGGAGGCCCAGGACAGAAAGTCAGTATGGGAATGGGAGGGGGTTGTTACAGGACTGCATGTGTGTGCTAAACAATGAAAGCAGCATGCAATAGATGATACGTTTTACTCAGTATCATTCTCTAAAGCACGCATTGAGTGGGAGACCAAAACAACACATGTCTGGACACAAGATCGCCATTTTAACTCTCTGCGTCATTTTTGCAGCTGCGCAGGCACAGCTTTACCATATTGTTGCATGTATACATCGCATAGCAGCTTTACCATATTGTTGCATGTATACATCACAATAGACATAGCAAATTGATTCATAGACATCAAAGTTAAAGTGTTTTGCAACTGGGAAACTGAAACTTCCTCACGAATGTTTCATTTTTAACGATCATATTCCTGAATTTTACTGAGCATTGGTCCAGACTGCTTAATCTCTCCACGTATGATATAAGAGTTGAGAAGTTATGTTATAATTCCAAAAAAAACAACGTTTGGGTGACACCTGGAATCTTATGTACAATTCTGATCCCTCCACTATAGAGAGGATCTGATTGAGGTGGGGAGAGTGCAGCGCAGGTTCACCAAGATGTTGAAACAAAGGACCGCAGATGCTGGTCAATACACAAAAGGACGCAAAATGCTGGAGTAACTCAGCAGGTCAGGCGGCATCCCTGGAAACCATGAATAGGTGACGTTTCGAGTCGCGTCTGTAGAAGAGTCTCGACTCACCCAGAATTTCAGAGATTTACTACGTTGAGTTTCGTTGGACCAATTCAAGGGAGATGGGGAATGAAAGCAGTATTCTGAATGGAACGGTTGTGCAAAGCAGTACCTGATCCTCATTTTATTTCTGCAATGCAGAGGAGACCAAATAGAGTACACAGCACAGGAAGAAGCACAAGTGAATCACAGCTTTATCCGGATGGTGGAACAGAGCTTAATTCCAATTGAAAATCCCCCCTTTAACATTTCCAATTCGCGCAAGATTACTGATGTGTTTAACAAATTCAGCACTTCACAAATCACCGTTGTTCTCTGTTTCCAAGCGTCACACTTAATGTCACGCATCAGCACCCATGTGTTCTTATTCGCCCTGCAACAGCTTTAATTTACTCTATCTCAACGCTGAGCTGGTCCACATTTCATCCATCATTACATCAACAGAAAACTTTTTAAAATTTCTTTTCTGACATCAAAGGTTACAAATTTCAACAACTCTTGAATTCTAATTCTACTCTGCACCTTTCTCTCCCGTCGCATTCCACTGACACATCTCTCCCCCTTGTCCCATCCCTTTCCACAATCCCTTCTGATCCGGTCTGGTCACCTCTGATCCTCTCTCTGATCCTGAGCAATCAACCCTCAGTAGTAACCTCAGTCCACTCTGTGTCCCGATCTCAATGAATTCTACACCAGGGTAGATGTTGAGTTCTTCTGACGCCTTTCCCTCTGTGAGTCATGGAATTAGACAACACAGAAACAGGCCCTTCGGCCCAACTAGTCCAGGCCGACCAAGATGCCTCATCTAAGCTATTCCCATATGTTTCATTCTTTGCCCAGGAATATTCACTCCTGAATGTGGACCCTTTCTCCCATCTTTAGAATTCACATCAAGTCTCTCATTGTTCTATCTGGGACATATGACTAAAACACTCTTGACTCTTGACTCTCTAAACCTTTTCATTATTGACGACTATTGTGATCTATCTCTACATCATCAGCAAACAGATATGTTATATATGATATATAAGAAAATAACTGCAGATGCTGGTACAAATCGATTTATTCACAAAATGCTGGAGTAACTCAGCAGGTCAGGCAGCATCTCGGGAGAGAAGGAATGGGTGACGTTTCGGGTCGAGACCCTTCTTCCTATCAGGGTTTGATGAAGGGTCCCGCCCAGAAGTGTCACCGATCAGAGTCTGAAGAAGGGTCTCGACCCGAAACGTCACCCATTCCTTCTCTCCCGAGATGCTTCCTGACCCGCTGAGTTACTCCAGCATTTTGTGAATAAATGTTATATATGATTCTCTTCATCAAAGTTATTGCTATTGATTGTGAAAGAGAGCATGATGTCCAACTTCAATTGAAAAAGATGAGATATGGGAGCAGATGATCCATCTGTTTGAAGGGGAAATGATTTAGTGGTGGAGTGATGTTTGTGGTTATTGAATGGTTGGTTGGCGCTGGTGATGTTTGAGTGGTCTTTATGGCAGCACATTTGGCCCATTCTGTTCACACTAACCAAAGATGAAAAAAGACACAAAGTGCTGGAGTAATTCAGCAGGTCAGACTGGAGAACATGGATAGGTGACGTTTCAGGTCGAGACTCTTCTTCATACTCTGACCGGTGACACTTCTGGGCGGGACCCTTCATCAAACCCTGATAGGTAATGTTTTGTGTCGTGATCCTTCGAAAAAGATGGACCTTTCCCTAATCTGCTTCTACCCATTACCTACAAAAAGCTGGAAAAACTCAGCGGGTCAGGCAGCATCTCTGAAGAAAAGGAATAGGTGATGTTTTGGGTCTTTGGTGTAAACCAGCATCTGCAGATCCTTCCTACACACTCCACCCATCACCTGACTTCCAACTCCACCTCTCCCTTAGCTGACTCCACCTGCCAATAGACAATAGACAATAGGTGCAGGAGGAGGCCATTCGGCCCTTCGAGCCAGCACCGCCATTCAATGTGATCATGGCTGATCATTCTCAATCAGTACCCCGTTCCTGCCTTCTCCCCATACCCCCTGACTCCGCTATCCTTAAGAACTCTATCCAGCTCTCTCTTGAATGCATTCAGAGAACTGGCCTCCACTGCCTTCCGAGGCAGAGAATTCCACAGATTCACAACTCTCTGACTGAAAAAGTTTTTCCTCGTCTCAGTTCTAAGTGGCCTACCCCTTATTCTTAAACTGTGGCCCCTTGTTCTGGACTCCCCCAACATTGGGAACATGTTTCCTGCCTCTAACGTGTCCAACCCCTGCCTGTCATCCTTCACCTCTCCTTGGGTCACCTGTCACCTACTGACCCCAGTGTCAACCCTTACCCTCTTCTCCTTATACTGGCTATCTTCCCGGCCAGTCATAATCCTGATGCAGGATCTCCACCTGAAACATCAACATTTATTTTCCCTCCACAAATGCTGCTCTACGCACAGACTTCCTCCAGCAGTCTGTTTTTCTTGCTCCATATTGCAGCATCTGCAGTCCCCTGTGCATCCTAGAGATATTCGGGTTACCCCCACTTCCCACTGTCTGCTCATACTTCACCCAAAATGGTCGTCAAGAGAGTCAAGGTCGTTTCATTGTCATATGCCCCAAAATGGAACAATGAAATTCTTGCTTGCAGCGCCACACTGATATGTAAACATAATACTCTGTAAACACCATAATGAACAAACACTAAACAGGGTGGCACAGTGGCAGAGTTTCAGCCTTTCAGCGTTTGCAGCACCGGGGACCCAGGTTCGATCCTGACTACAGGTGCTGTCTGTACGGAGTTCGTACGTTCTCCCCGTGACCACATGAGCTTTCTCCTAGATCTTTGGTTTCCTCCCACACTTCAAAGACACACAGGTTTGTAGGTTGATTGGCTGGGTACAAGTGTAAATTGTCCATAGTGTATGTAGGATAGTGTTAGTGTGCGGGAATTGCTGGTCGGTGCGGATTCGTTGGGCCGAAGGTCATGTTTCTGTGCTGTATCTCTAAACTAAACTAAACTAAAATTAAACTTATAGTGTAAAGATAAAAACAGTTCCCTCGTCTATGTAAATCCGAGATTCTTTAGAGGCTGTATTGTTTAATAGCCTGGTGGTTGTAGGGAAGAAGCTACACCTGAACCTGAATGTAACAGTTTTCAGGCTCCTATACCTTCTTCCCGATGCAGGAGAGAAATGAAAGCGTGGCCAGGGTGTTGTGGGTCTCTGATGATGCACAAAGATACTGCTGGAAAATATCCATCAGTATCTGCAATGGGAGAAACAGAGTTAACTATTCAAATTTAGTAATCGCCATTCTAATCCAATCCCTTTCTGCATCGACCCAGCCTGACCCAATGGATGCCTCCAGCACTCTCTGTGGTTATTGAGCCCGTCTGAACCTCTCCATTGTTTTCCTTACAGATCACTTTAGAATTTTCTTTTCACGGGGACCATTAATAGTACAAATTCAATTACATGCCTAATTCCACCGCGGTAAACCACTGAGAGAGATGGCTGACATGTTCTGGATACCCGTGAAGATGAACAAGATTTTTACGTTTCATTTCATCTATTTTTAATTCTCTTGCTTTTCAAAGGATTCCATAATTTAATGGGTCCTTTTGAGCAGCGAAGACATGACATCAATTTCATTGTAGATTCTTTGAGTCAAAAAGCCATAAAGTGTCCTACTGCACAGAAACAGGCCCTTCAGCCCAACTCATTCATGCAGAGCAAGATGCCCCATCTAAGCTTGTACCCTTTGCTTGCATTTGGCCCATATCCCTCTAATTTCTTTTCTTGTCAATGTACCTGTCCAAATATCTTTTGAATGTTGTTATTGTATCTGCATCAACTACTTCATCTGGGAGTTTGTTCCATTTACCCACTACTCTCTGTGTGAAAGAATTGTCCCCTAGGTTCCTATTAAATCTTTCCCTTCTCACCTTAAATCTATGCCCTTCAGTTCTCTGATTCCCTCACCCTGAGGAAAATAATCCTTGCATTTACCCTATCTATTCTCCTCATCATTTTATACACTTCCATAAGCCTACCCTTCAGCCAGCTGCGCTCCAAGGAATAAAGGTCCTGGACTGCCCAACCTCTCCCAATGCCTCAGGCCCTTGAGTCCTGGCAATATCCTGTAATTCTTCTCTGCACTCCACCCGGTACTTCAAGCGTGGCCTCACCAGCGTCTTGTGCAACTGTAACAAAACATCCTATCGTCTACACCCAATGTCCTGAGTTAAGTTGAAAATGTTTATATCCTGAATTTTATTTTAGTGGCTGATTCTCGGTCTCTAACCTCTGCCGGAATGGACCTTACCAGGGTAAACATTTGTTTATGAGAAATAGAGCTGAAAGTAGGAAAAAATTGGTCAAAGATACATCCAGTGCCAAGGATCTATGCAATGGAAGGAAAACCATCTACATTTAAATTCTTTATGCTAACTGTATTCGGTATAGAAGTTGGGAGGTCATGTTGCAGTTTATATGTGACAAACGGCCACATTTAGAGAATTGTGTTCAGTTCTGGCCGCCATGTGGAAGGAAAGATGTCGTCAAGCTAGAAAGGGTGCAGAGAAGATTTACGAGGCTGATGCCAGGACCCGATGGCCTGAGCTACCGGGAGACTTTGAGAGGGCTAGGACTCTATTCCTAGATGTGCAGGAGGGTGCGGGGTGATCTTGTAGAGGTGCACAAAATCTTGAGAGGAATAGATCGGGTAAACGAACAGTCTTTTGCCCAGAGTAGGTGAACAAGAGGACATAGGTTTAAGGTGAGGGGGAAGATTTAACAGGAACCTGAGGGGAAACATTTTTACACAAAGGGTGGTGGTGGCTGCCAGACGAGACAGTTGAGGCAGGTACTATCACAACATTTAAAAGACATTTGGACAGATATATGGATAGAGTAGGTGGGACTAGTGTAGGTGGTTAGGGGTAGGCCATTTAGAACAGAGATGAGGAAAAACGTTTTCAGTCAGAGAGTTGTGAATCTGTGGAATTCTCTGCCTCAGAGGGCAGTGGAGGCCAATTCTCTGAATACATTCAAGAGAGAGCTAGATAGAGCTCTTAAGGATAGCGGAGTCAGGGGGTATGTGGAGAAAGCAGGAACGGTGTATTGATTGAGAATGATCAGCCATGATCACATTGAATGGCGGTGCTGGCTCGAAGGGCCGAATGGCCTACTCCTGCACCTATTGTCTATTGTGGCATGTTGGTGGGTGTGGGCAAATTAGGCCGACGGGCCTGTTTCCACACTGTATGACTTTATGACGTCTCCATCTCAAGTGTGGGATCACTTCCTTTTAAACAGTGAATTCTAGTTCCAAGTTCTCTGATATGAGAAAACACCCTTGTTGAGATCCCTATGTTTAAATCAAATCTCCTCATAATCACAAACTTCAGCAGATGTAATCCTTTCCTATTCCAAGTATTAATCGAGTAAACCTTCTCCAAACTGCTTCTGATACATTAGCAATCTTCCTCCCAGCTATGGTCTCATCAATACACTGTACAACTGAAGCGTAACCTCCCAACTTTTGTATTCATTTCCCCTAGCAACAAACAATTAGATTTTGTTAACTTACCTATTTACTTGCCTTTATGAATCATGCACAACAACACCCTTTGCATCTCTGAGCTCTGTAATCTCTCTTCATTTAGCAAATATGCTACAATTTTATTTTCCCTGGCAAAAAACAGTTCACCTTGTAGTGAGTCCGTTAGCGATGGATGCTGCAGTCAAAGTTTATTGTACAGTTCTAAAACTCCGTGACAATTCGCAACACTCAAAGCTCTAGACTACTACCTAACGTCTTACCTAAAAGGGTTCAAACGCTAGACTGACAAATCTACCGCACCTCGTGACATCGCTAGCCAATCCGAGGGTTCGAACCCTTCCAACCAATCCCTATGTCCTTACATGACCCCCCCCCAGAACCATCGATACCGTACCTCACGGGTGCCCGGACCGCCCGACCCGAACGCGTACGAAGAGGGGAGGCCGGTACCGCCAGCGTGGCAGGAGGCGGGAAGGGCCCCGCTGATGGAGACGATGGGGGCTCCATTGGAGGGGGAGGGAGGGGGGAGCCCGCCGGTGTAGGCGATGGGGGCGTGGCTGGAAAAGGCAGAGTGAACCCAGCCGAGGGCGGTGGAGGCTCGAGGGGTGAGGGAAGAGACGCAGCTGAGGAAACAGGTGGGCCGGCCAGAGGTCGGCCCCGGCAAGGAGGTTGGGCCACCAGCACGGGACGGTCCTGGTCCAAGTGGGCCGGTTTGAGCCGGGAGACAGAAACAAGCTCCTGACGGGTTCCCACCTGTAACGTGAAGGTAACCGTCCCCCTTTTCAGCACCCGGAACGGGCCCTGGTAGACCGGCTGTAGAGGGGGGCGGTGGGAATCCCGCCGGAGGAAAACGAACTCGCAATCCTGCAAGTCTGCCGGCACATGCACTACTGTACTTCCGTGACAGGAGGCTGGGACTGGGGCCAAGGAACCTACCCGCGCCCAGAGAGAAGCCAAAACCGACGGGACGGACGACGGCAAGGGGGAGGACAAGGGAATAATGTCACCCGGCACCCACAGGGGCGAACCGTAGACAAGTTCCGCCGAGGAGGTACCCAGATCAGCCTTAGGGGCCGTGCGAATACCAAGGAGGACCCAGGGCAGCTGGTCGGCCCAGTCAGGGCCGGTCAGGCGGGCACAGAGGGACGCCTTCAGCTGTCGGTGGAAGCGCCCTACCATCCCGTTAGCTTGGGGATGGTAGGCGGTGGTCTGCTGCAAGCGGGACCCATACAGCTGCGCAAGTGCGGCCCAGAGGGATGAGGTGAATTGGGCGCCCCGGTCGGTAGTGATGATAGCCGGGACGCCGAAACGGGCAACCCAATGTAACGCCAGGGCCCGTGCACAGGAGGCCTCCGAGGTGTCTGACAACAGAAGAGCCTCCGGCCAACGAGTAAAACGGTCGACCACCGTCAGGAGATGAGTGTAGCCCCTAGAGTAGGGCAATGGACCAACCAAATCCACATGGATGTGGTAAAAATGGACGGGGGGAACCACGAAAGTCTGGTACGGGGGCTGGACGTGGCGGTGGACCTTGGAGGTCTGGCAAGGGACGCAGGCGCGGGCCCAGGCGGCCACCTGCTTCCGCAGGCCGTGCCAGACAAATCGGGCGGCCACCATGGCCGAGGTCGCCCGGATGGACGGGTGTGCCAGGCCTTGAATGGCCTCAAAAACCTTACGCCGCAGGGCCCGCTGCCAAATGGCGGGTGCTGCAGCCCCGTCTTGGCGGGCTGACTGCAAAATGGCGGCCGATGCGCCGCCATGTTGGCCGCGCGGCCGGCTGCTGCTGGGCCTCGAAACCCGATTTACTGAGTCATCCCGAGTGGAGGTCTCCGTGACGAGCGCGTCGGCTTTTTCTGCGAACGCTACCGGGTCTTCGAAAGAGACGTCCGCCAACACTAACCTGACGTCCAGGGGCAATTTCTCCCGGAATGCCGCTTCGAACATCATGCACGGCTGGTGGTCGCCAATCAAGGTCAGCATCTCCGTCATCAAAACCGACGGCAGCCGGTCCCCCAGCTCCGGTAAATGTAGGAGCTTCAGAGCCCGCTGGTTCTGGCTACAGCCAAAAGTCCTCAGCAGGAGCCTCTTGAGCCCCTCGTACTTCTCGGTTTGGGGAGGGTTGGTCAGATACCATCCCACCCGTGCGGCCACCTCGGGCTGTAGGCAGCTTACCAGCAGGTGGAACTTCTCTAGGTCCTCCTCCACCTTCTTGAGGTGGAACTGGGACTCTGCCTGCACGAACCACAGGTGCGGCTGATGGGCCCAGAACGGGGGTAGGTGAACACCGCTCGCGTTCTGCTGCCCACTGTTCGCTCCTACCTGCGACATGCTCCTGTGATCTTCGGATCACGTTCGGGGTCACCAATGTAGTGAATCCGTTAGCGATGGATGCTGCAGTCAAAGTTTATTGTACAGTTCTAAAACTCCGTGACAATTCGCAACACTCAAGGCTCTAGACTACTACCTAACGTCTTACCTAAAAGGGTTCAAACGCTAGACTGACAAATTTACCGCGCTAACGCACCTCGTGACCTCGCTAGCCAATCCGAGGGTTCGAACCCTTCCAACCAATCCCTATGTCCCTACAACCTGATCTTTTTCCCAGTCATTTAGTTTAGTTTAGAGATATAGTGCTGCAACAGGCCCACCGGCCCACCGAGTCCGCACCGACCAGCGATCCCCGCACGTTACCACCACCCTACACAAACTAGGGACAATTTTACATTACGCCAAGCCAATTAACCTACGAACCTTTACGTCTTTGGAGTGTGGGAGGAAACGGAAAATCTCGGAGAAGCCCCACGCAGGTCACGGGAAGAACGTGCAAACTCTGTACAGACAGCACCCGTAGTCGGGATGGAACCCGGGTCTCTGGCGCTGTATGGCAAGTAGCTCTACCACTGCGCCACCGTGCCGTCCATTTACCTGCACCTAATTGGAGCCTCCTTACATCTTGTTTACAACCTCTACCTACCTGTGTGACAGCAGAAGAAACAGTAACTGCGCCTGCAGCCTTTTTGTCCAAGTTAGTGATGCAGATTGTCAAAGAATGAGAAACTAGCACTGATCTCCATGGCACAGCACTCATTGCACCTTGCCAACCAGATAAAGACCCATTTAATGCTTATCTACTACCTATATGGCAGCCAATTCTCTATCCAATATGTCATCTCCCACACCACGTGGATTTGCTTGTAGGTATCCACCTTGCACAGAAACATACATAGGAACATAGAAAATAGTTCCAGGAGTAGGCCATTAGGCCCTTCGAGCCAGCACTGCCATTCAATATGATCATGGCTGATCATCCCAATGTGGGATGCTGCAGAAAACAATGACAATATGATTTCAACTTAATATCAGTAGGTGTGAGGCAAAGAACATCGTACATAGAACACTACAGCACAGGAACAGGCTCTTCGTCCCACAAAGTTTGTGCCAAGCATTGAGCCACGACCGCCTCGACTTGCAGCGGCAGCATCTTCGCCCGCCCCGGTTCGCGGGGCTTGGATCGGCCCGCTGCGGCCCTTTCACCGTCCGGCGCGGCCTGGAACGTGGCAACTTCAACAGCCTGACCGCGGGAGAAGACGACAGGGGGAGAAAAGACATTCTGGCCTTCCATCACAGTGAGGAGGGGACTGGAGGAGACTCACTGTAATGGATGTTTCTTATTGTTTTGTTTTGTGTTGGTTGTGATTGTGTGTGAAATTATTTATTTTTATTGCTCGATTGCTGGATTGTGGGCGACCTTTCATTTCACTGCACATCTTGTATGTGTATGTGACAAATAAACTTGACTTGACTTGACTAATAAACTGATCTCATCTGCCTTTACATGGTTCATATCCCTCTATTCCCTGCACTTCCAGGTGCCGATGTAAAAGTCTCTTAAATGCCACTATCGAATCTGCCTCCATCACCACCTCTGACTGTGCATTCCAGGCCCCCCACCACTCTCCGTGTTCAAAAACATATCCCCGTACATCTCCATTAAACTTTGAAATGTGTGAAGTAAATTAAAAAATAATTTAGAACAACTTATAATTCCACAAAATGCCAAGTCACCATGATAATCCTGAATCAGATATAGAGGCTATTTTGAAGATAAACACGAAAAGCTGGAGTAACTCAGCGGGACAGGCGTCATCTCAATCTGAAGAAGGGTCTCAAGTCGAAACATCACCAATTCCTTCTCTCCAGGGATGCTCCTGTCTCGCTGAGTTACCCCAGTCTATCTTTGGTTTAAACCAGCATCTGCAATTACTTCCGACACAACAAGGCTATTTCTTTGCTTCATTCCAGTTTTCATCTCTCTCCTTATCTTACCACATTGCTGGTCTAGTTTACTCTATCCATCCCTCACTAAACTGTGCTTAGTCATTAGAACCAATGCCTGTATTATTTTCCTCCTCGCCAATATTTGTCGGTGGATTAAAACTAAAGACCTATCCCCATAGTGTAAATTGGTTGTTATATTTGGCCTATAATTAATTGTAGTCCCTAATTCTAAGTTTGCTTGCTCCAGTGCTCACCACAATATTCAACCTCTCCTTGGCAAAGTCCGTGGTCCCTGCATGCTTCAAAAGATCCATCATTGTACCGGTGCCAAAGAATGCCTCTCCAGCGTGTTTAAATGACTACCGACCGGTGGCCCTCACCTCAGTTGTCATGAAATGCTTTGAGAGGCTAGTCAAGAAGCACATCTGCGCCCTCCTTCCTCGCAACATGGACCCACTACAGTTCGCATACCGTCCGAACAGGTCCACGGATGATGCGGTCTCCCAGGTTCTACACACCGCTCTCTCTCATCTGGACAGCCAGGGGGGCTATGTGAGGATGCTGTTCATTGACTTTAGTTCAGCATTCAACACAATAGTCCCCAGCAGACTGGTTGAGAAGCTGATGGAACTGGGGCTTAGCACCCCTCTGTGTGCCTGGGTCCTGGACTTTCTCACTGCCAGGCCCCAAGTGGTCAGGATGGGGGAACACACATCTAGCTCCCTCACCCTGAACATAGGATCCCCCCAGGGCTGCGTCCTTAGCCCCCTACTGTACTCCCTGTACACACATGACTGTGGGGCCAGGTTCAGCTCAAACTCCATCATCAAGTTTGCTGATGACACTGTGGTGGTGGGCCGGATCTCCAACAACGATGAGAAGGCCTACCGGGAGGAGGTGGCTGATCTGGCACTCTGGTGTCAGGACAATAGCCTCCTCTTGAATGTCACTAAAACAAAGGAGCTGATTGTGGACTTCAGAAGGGCTAAACATCCAGGGACGTACACGCCACTGGAGATAGATGGGTCTACTGTGGATAGGGTGAGCAGTTTTAAATACTTGGGAGTCCGCATCACAGAGGATCTGACATGGGCAACGCACATTGCCACACTGGTGGGTAAGGCAAAGCAGCGCCTTTACCACCTTAGACAATTGAGGAAATTCAGAGTGTCTCTGAGGATCCTTCATTGCTTCTACTCTGGGGCTGTAGAGAGCATCCTGTCCGGCAACATTACTGTCTGGTTTGGGAACAGCTCTGCCCAGGACAGGATGGCCCTGCAGAGAGTAGTGCGTTCGGCAGAACGCACCATGGGAACTACACTCATCCCCCTGCAGGACCTATACATCAGGAGGTGCAGATCCAGAGCAAGCAAGATCATGAGGGACACCTGCCACCCCAGTAACGGACTGTTCCAGATGCTACGATCAGGCAAACGCCTCCGCTGTCACGCTGCGAAAACGGAGAGGATGAGACGGAGCTTCTTCCCACAGGCCAACAGGACTGTCAACTTTTATAACCCCAGAGACTAAATTTTTGTCGACACTAATAGTAACTTATTAACTTTATTTATATGCTGTAACTGTAATTCTTTTTGTGCACAACCCGCAGGCATTGCCACTTTCATTTCACTGCACATCGTGTATGTGTATGTGACAAATAAATTTGACTTGACTGACTTGACTTGACTAAGTCTACGTTTGGGTCCATAAACATTTGATACATTCACATCAACTCCTACTGGCAGTCTACATTGGTCCCTACAGTCACCAGGCTATGAATCACTACAGCCTCCAAAGAAGCTCTGAACTACATAGACTTGGGGCATTGGGTTTTGTCTTTTTGCAAGATTATTCTTTGTTTGTTTTTATGTGTGTGTGTGTTTATATTATATATATACACACACACACACAAATATATATACAAATATACACACACACACACATATATAGATATGTATATACACACGCACAAATATATATACAAATATATATGTGTGTGTGTGTGTGTATATATATATATATACATATATATATATGTGTGTGTGTATGTATGTATGTAGGTATGTAGGTATACACACACACAGCTTTTTTTTCTTATTTATTATATTGTTTGCAGAGTACTATGTTTACATATTGTGTTGGCTGCTGCAAGTAAAAATTTCATTGTTCTGCTTGGGACATTTGACAATAAAACGCTCTTGACTTGACTCTCCACTCCTTTTAAACCCATGCTTTGCAGCATAGATTACTATCTTGAATCTGCCCATTTTCTCATCCTTGATTCCCTCTGCACGGAGGGGTGACGATCCATCAACTTAAAGGCAGAATTCCAGAGTTAATGGTGGCATTTCTCAAATATGCATGCTCTAAATCTATCTGCATGTTCAATAGCAACACAACTCATTCCAGTGTTTAGCTTTGCAGCCAGCACACAGAATGTACATTTAAGTACTAGATTAATGCCCACATTTTCACCCTTACAAACACTAATCTGCTGTTTGTTCATCTAAAATGGTTAGTTTAACACCTCATTTCACTAACTGCCAGCATCTAGCCAATATAAATGTCTTTAAGGTGTTTTAAACTACTCAATTTGTGTAAATGTAGAAGCACATTTTTCTCAAAGTAAATGAGTTGCTTAAGCCACAGAGGACTTAACAGTGATTTAGGAGAGGGAATTGGAACTGAATTGAGTCATCCAGGAAAATCGGAAGAGGGCCGATTCTGTGCCTTTTTGTCCTGTTTTGCAATGGTGGTGAGGATGTCACTGATCAGAACAAACAACTGTCAGAGAACACAATGACTGAAAATCTCCCAGAATCACAGGAGTGTGATGCTGTGGAAATATGCTCTTGAATTTAGATCTGTGATTAACTTACACTTGTTTGATTTAGTGCCGGATGCATTTCAGATCACGATTTCAGCTTCAAGCTAATGTGGCGTTAAACCCTAAATACAGGGCACAGTTATTTTGAGCGGCAACACAAGTTCAAGTTCTCTGATGAAGGGTCCTAGACCTGCAACATTAATCTTTCCTCCATCCACAGCCTAACATGATGAGTATTTCCAGCATAGACATAAAATGCTGGAGTGAGTCAGCGGGGCAGGCAGCATCTCTGGATAGAAGGAATGGGAGACGTTTCGAGTCGAGACCTAACTTCAGACTGAACTAAGTATTTCCAGCATTCTCTGTTTTTAAAATTGACCTGCTCATAATCACCCCATTTGTTGATTGACAATTTGAAACTGGTGTGTCATAGTCATGGTCATTAGTTTACTGTCACGTGTACCGAGGTACAGTGAAAAGCTTTTGTTGAATGCTAACCAGTCAGTGGAAAGACAATACATGATTACAATCAAGCCATTCACTGTGTACAGATACATGGTGAAGGGAATATCAGGAATGACATTTAGTGCAAGATAAAGCCGGTAAAGTCTGATCAAAGATAGACCAAGGGTTTCCAATGAGGTAGATAGCAGTTCAGGACTGCTCTTTAGTTGTTGGTAGGATGGTTCAGTTGCCTGATAACGTCCTCCATTTCAGTAATAGAATATATACAAGGGTCTTTGGAAGAGCCAGCGGAACCCAGGCAAGTAGAAACATTCCAGCAAAGCATTGTCTAACAACCTGCTTGCATTGCCAAGATGCAAGTGTCAAATGGGTGGCTGTGTCCTCATGGGGATTGAATTAGCTGTCATCTCTGACCCACAGAGCTTATGCAGCTAGTAGAGCCTCTGTCTCACACCTCCCCATGACACTAGGTTCATTCCTGAGCTGTGTGGCGTTGACAGACTCACCACTGTTACTGGATGCATTCCCCTCTGATGTTCACAGACCCCAAAAAAACATGCAGGGTAGTAATTAGGCAAGACGAGTCTGGAACTGTCTTTAATGAGAGGGCACAGACCAAAGCTGAGCATCTAAGTTAAAAGCTGCTTCAAATTGGCCTCTCAGTCCATCTTTGGTCTCCTCCATTGAAAGTTAGCAGTCTTCAGCTGTGTTACAGCCACAGGACGAATACATTAGCACATGGGGAAGACACAAAGGGTCGGCACAAGGATGATTCATTGAAGTTTTTATTGTGTTTATTATGCTAATTTGTTGTTGGCTTTGGTTTTGTTAATATGGCATGTTGGATGTTAAAAGACACGGAGTGATTCAGCTGGTCTGGCAGCATCTCAGGAGAACATGGATAGGCAAAGTTTCAGGTTGGGACTCTTCTATTCTGGGTTGGATGTTATGTCGGTTTACCGTAGAGGAACAAAAACAAGGAAATGGATGAATGGGAAAAAGCATGCGTTGAAAATCTATTGTTTTGTTCTTTCACAGTTGAGAATAAAAATAACTGTTTTTCTGTTCTTATTCATCCTCACTTTACTTTTCCTCCTTACCCACTTCCTCCTCCCTTGGCATCTCAGCTGAGGTTATACAATATGATACGATACAATGCAACACGATAGAACTTTATTTACCCCAGGACGGAAATTGATCTGCCAACAGTCATAAAAACACAAAATACATGAAACATGAAATTAAAGTGATGAGTGGAATGGATTGGGGATGTGCAAAGATTGGGGGGGGGGGGGGGGTGGGGGTGGGGGGAGTCAGTCTCAGTCTCAGTCTACACCAAGACGGAAGGGGGAGGAGTGTGTACAGGATCTCCTGTGGCGTTCTGTCCTGCATCTTGATGGAACCAGTCTGATGCTGAAGGTACTACTCAGGTTTACCAGTGTGTCATGGAAGGGGTGAGCTGTATTATCCAGGATGCTCCGCAGTTTGAGGAGCATCCTCCCCTCCAAGACCACCTCCCATTAACCCAACTCCGCCCTCAGGATGGAGCCCGCCTTCCTGATGCGTTTGTAAATCCCTGATGAGGTCGTGAGCTTGTGAGGCTGTGCAACCCATCAAAGGCACAATGAATTTTGAGGCCTGCTTTCAGCACTGCAAGGCTCATCCACAATAGTCCAGGCAACGAAAGTGTTGTTTGAAGATGCTACTGCTGCATTCTACGGCATGCAAGTGTAACTTCCATTATCCAAGCGCTGGCCTTGTGCGCGAGGGTTGTGCCATGGACTCAAGAGCCATGTGGTGAGAGGGTCTTGTTTGGTTATCTAGTAGCCACCCTTTGCCTTGGAGCAGCCGTTCACCCATTGAGTACATGGTGAACTCATGTAGAAGGAACACACGATGATTGTTGCCTGAATAGCAGGCATTCACCAGCAACAGACCATTTGTACATTCGGGACGCTCAACTCTTTGCAGTTTTGGTACGTCTCTGAATCTAACACAATGGAATTTCAGTATGTGCCACTCTACTCCACAGGGAAACACTAAACGCTCAATATCCCCATGAACCTGCTCCCTCCTGCTGCGCCAAACACAAAGGGGAATTCTATTCTCCTCCCGAGCGGCGTGCCAAAGTGTTCCATGTTGCAGCTTAAACAACACTAGTAGTGCAACATATATCAATACTGTACGTTAACTATTGTTCTATTTCTGCTCTCAGCTGCAGATCCACACAGTTGGGCTTTAATAGCCATCATATCTAATAGAACAGGAGATGTGTTGGCCCATTGTTCCTACGCTGCCACTTTAAGAGGGTTATATAATTATTCTTATCTCTCCATTGTATTCCCACATAATCCTGCAAGATCCTGTTTTTCAGCACCGATTCAATTTTGCTTTGAAAATAATTCGTAGTGTCATGGAAACGTACAACATAGATGCAGGCTCTTCAGGCCACCGAGTACATGCTGACCGTCAACCACTCGATGACAAGGAGTCTATATTAATCCCATCTTAAATTTTTCCTGCATTCTCAATAACGCCTAGATTCTACCGCACAACAACACAATAGGTACTTATTTATCTACATAAACCCGGGGCACTGGGATGTTGGAAGGAACCAGAGAAGCTGAAGGAAACCCACGCATTCACGAGGAGAATGTGAAAACTCCAAACAGTCCGCACCCAAGGTGAAGACTTAACCCGTGTCTTGTGCACAATGAGGTAGTAGCAGGTCTACTCGCTACACTGTTGTGTCACACAAATTAAAATCGCGACCATTTTAGGTTAACTCAGATGAAATCTTACTGTGCCAAAAATAACACTTTTCACGACGCGCTATTTTAAATCTGGATCCTTTCATTAAAACCACTCCTCCCTCTTCCAATTAACCAGAAGTCTGCTTAGTTTTCCGCACTTCAATCAAGCTTTCTCCTGAATTTTTTTTTCCCCCAAGTGAGAAATCCCATCTTCAGTCTCTCTCCAAAAACAGTTAGTTTGCTGTTCTCTGAACTGTTGGACTGTGCCAACAAACCTCCTGAGGGACGTTGTACAACTGGAATATGTTTGTCTCATTGGCAAAGTGAAGACAAAATGTTCCACGGTTGATAATATTTTCACATATACCTGGACTCAAAGGGAATAAAGTGCATGCCCAGCCCTCAGAATCCTGCATACTGGAACTGAAAAGTGCAGATTCTACTGCTGTGCTTTCGAAGCTAAGGTTGGAATATTGTTCTGAATGTTCTTTTTCTTTGCAAAGTGGGAGTGTGAGGTGATAATCAGTTATTTCTAATACGAGGTCCCCCAGGCAACTTACAACGTCCTTTCTCCCTGTGCCTCGATGGGAGAGAGGTTATAGAGAGCATTTATTACTATCTTCACTTACTATACGATAGAACTATTTATCCCAAGAGGGAAACTGATCTGCCAACAGTTAAAAAACAGAAAATACATGAAACATGAAATTAAAGTGACGAGTGGAAAGGATTGGGGATGTGCAAAGATTGGGGAAGGAGGGGGGGGGGCGGAGGAGAGTCAGTTTATCCCACGACAGAAGGAGGGGGAGTTGTACAGTTTGATAGCCACAGGGAAGAAGGATCTCCCGAGGGGTTCTGTACTGCATCTTGGTGGAACCAGTCTGTTGCTGGTTCGAAATCTTTGAAGAATATTTACCTTATTAACCATTTTTTTTTTTACGAAAGAGAGGTTGATCTAAAGTACTGCAGTGATAACTACTGAGTTTATCAAGTTAAGAGGCAGGAGACCACAGATGCTGGAATCTGGAGTGTTAAACAAACCTCTGGAAAAAGTCAATGGGCAATGGGTCAGGCAGCATCTGGGAGGGAGGGAGGAATTGTCGATGTTTCAAGTTGAAATGCTGCATCAGGACTGAGAGTGGAGAGGGAAGATAGCAGTATCAGGAGGAGGAGTTCGGGGTTTAGTTTTAGAGATACAGTGCGGAAACAGGCCCTTCGGCCCACTGAGTCCACGCCAACCAGCGATCCCCGCACATATTAACATACACATACACATATTAACACTATCCTACACACACTAGGGACAATCTTTACCAAGCCAATTTACCTACATGCCTGGTGGTGTGTGGTTAGGTAGGTGATATGTGGAAGGCTTATCAGGTTACCTCTGACAACTCAAAACAACATCAGTGTCAAACCCATCTCATCTCCTCCACTTGCTCTCCTCACTCAAAGTTCAAATATTTCTTGAAAGCATCTGCCTACCATTTATCACTGGGCCTATAGAAGGCGAAACAGAGTTAACTTTTCCAGTTAAAGACCCTTCACAAGTTTTCATCGAGTCATAAACACAGCAGCAAAAACTGGCCCTTTGGCCCACTGAGGTCATGCCAATCTTCAACCGCCTGTTTACATTCATCATACAATAATCTTTTGTTTACATTTTTCTGATCAATTCGGACTCTCCTCCAGATGTTGCCTGCTCTGCTGAGTATTTCCAGAGCTCTCTGTTTTATTTCAAATTTTTTGCATTTTCAGTTATAAGTGTTGTACTTTATATTTGTTCCTGGGGTCTATTACTACTGAGCTCAACCCAAGCCTTAGGCACATGTACAGTCTAAACCCATGTGCAAGATATTATGTAGTGGATTAGACAGATAACTGTGCTTAGCGATACAATAACAACTTAAGACATAGAAAGAATTGTACAAAAAAAATTCAGTTGCTTAAACCACATGACTTACCCAGGAGATTTAAAATGGAGTAGCTTTGGCGTCAAACTGTGCTGATAGCTGGCAATGCTGAGGTAATTTGGAAAATAATGGAGCCTCAGACCCTGCTGATTCCACATTTTTCCTCTCATCAACTTGCAGGTTTTTAAATAGTCTGGCATGTACGTAGGGTATATGTCTCTCGCTGTTACTTGGCTTTGCAAGTAAGTGATTGCGGTCTTCACATAGACACAGAGACCCACCAGGGCCCCTGAACATCAAAAACAGGAGGTTTTGTTCTGAGAGCTCTATTTTATTGATCTGGACCCAACTGCGGAATTCTCCAATTGACCTCTTGGAGTCAATGGATAACTCAGCTGGACTTCAAATTGATTCCAGCAACTGCTGCCTCAGCAGGGATGTGAGTGGCACACTGTGTGTTTACAGATGTTCTTTTTGCTTCCTCTGTGAATTTGTACTGCTTTTAAATAAACTAGAATATCGTGATCTAATTTTATAAAACTCTTCCCCTCAACACAAAAAAATAGTTGGTTAAAGCTTTTCACTGTCATATTGTGAATCGGGTTTGTACACGTTTTTCTTCGAAGAGAGAAAGCAGATGTCTCTTACTCCAAGGAGGACCTGGCCTGGGGGAGGGGGACGAAGAGAGGACAATGGAGGACCTGGCGTGGGGGGGGGAGTCGTGAGGGAGAGGGGAGATCAATGGGGACCCGGCATGGGGGGATCGCCGTGAGGGAGGGGGGACAACAATAGACAATAGACAATAGACAATAGGTGCAGGAGGAGGCCATTCGGTCCTTCGAGCCAGCACCGCCATTCAATGTGATCATGGCTGATCATTCTCAATCAGAACCCCGTTCCTGCCTTCTCCCCATACCCCCTGACTCCACTATCCTTAAGAGCTCTATCCAGCTCTCTCTTGAATGCATTCAGAGAATTGGCCTCCACTGCCTTCTGAGGCAGAGAATTCCACAGATTCACAACTCTCTGACTGAAAACGTTTTTCCTCATCTCAGTTCTAAATGGCCTACCCTTTATTCTTAAACTGTGGCCCCTTGTTCTGGACTCCCCCAACATTGGGAACATGTTTCCTGCCTCTAACGTGTCCAACCCCTTAATAATCTTATACGTTTCGATAAGATCTCCTCTCATCCTTCTAAATTCCAGTGGAGGACTGGGGGGATGGCCGTGAGGGAGGGGGACAACAATGGATAATGGAGGACCCGGCATGGGGGGGTGGCCGTGAGAACAAAGGGGGACCTGGCGTGGGGGTACTTTGTAACTTTGTAAGCGCCCTTTATGGTCGACTTAGATAGAGCTCTTAATGATAGCGGAGTCAGGGGGTATGGGGAGAGGGCAGGAAAGGGGTACTGATTGTGGATGATCAGCCATGATCACATTAAATGGCGGTGCTGGCTCAAAGGGCCGAATGGCCTACTCCTGCACCTATTGTCTTTTGTCTATTTGCATACCTATTTGAATCCCTATTCACGTCTGAAAAAGGGACTCGACCTGAAACGTCACCCATTCCTTCTCTCCAGTGATGCTGCCTGACCCGTTGAGTTACTCCAGAATTTTGGGTCTCACTGTCATATTGTTCAGTTTAGAGGTACAGCATGGAAACAGGCCCTTCGGCCCACCGAGTCCAAGCTGATCATCGATCACCCACTCGCACTAGTTCCACATCATCCTACTTTCTCAGGATCGGACCTAGGTCTCTGGCAATGTGAAGGAGCATGTCTACCAGCTGAACCACTGTGTGGCCCTTTGTTGGACTCATAATGCCACATAGACAATAAATTAAAATAAATTTTAAATATTCATTGTGTGGGAAATCAGCTGGGTATAATCTGGGAGTGAGTTCATTGAAATATTTGGAGAATAAAGATGAGTATGCGTATGCTTCGTATAAATGAGCAGGTTAGATTTGTTGGTCTTTAGGGCCTGGTTCTGTGTTGTATCTCCCGATGACTTCAAGGGTCATTCGTTCTAACTCTCTCAGCAAAGTGGGTGGCAGAGTGGCAATAGACAATAGACAATAGACAATAGTGGTAGAGCTGCTGCCTCACAGCGCCAGAGACCCAGGTTCGATCCAGACTACGGGGTCAAGTCAAGTCTATTTTATTTGTATAGCACATTTAAAAACAACCCACGTTGACCAAAGTGCTGTACATCAGTTCAGGTACTAAGAACGAACATACAATGGCCCACAGACATAACGGCATATACATAAACAGTTCACAGCGCCCCCTCAGAGGGCCTCAAATGCTAGGGAGTAGAAATAGGTTTTGAGCCTGGACTTAAAGGAGTCGATGGAGGGGGCAGTTCTGATGGGGAGAGGAGCTGCACAGTCTAGGAGCTGCAACCACAAAAGTGCAGTCACCCCTGAGCTTAAGCCTAGACCACGGGATAGTCAGTAGCCCCAAGTTGGCCGACCTGAGGGACCTGAGGGACCTGGAGATAGAGTGGTGGGTTAGAAGATTTTTGATATGGGGGGGGCAAGCCCTTTTAGGGCTTTGTATGTGACTAGGAGGAGCTTGAAGTTGATTCTGTACTGTACTGGGAGCCAGTGGAGAGAGGCCAGAATCGGGGTGTCTGTCCGGAGTTTGTACGTTCTCCTTATGTCAACATGGGTTTTCTCCGGGCGCTCCGGTTTCCTCCTATATTCCAAAAACGTGCATGCTTGTAGGTTAATTGGCTTCTGCAAATTGCCCCTTGGACGTAGGATGCGAATGTGAGATAACAGAGAACTTGTGTACAAGTGATCGATGGTCAGTGTGGATTCAATGGGCTGAAGGGCCTGTTTCTATCCTCTACCTTTCTAAACTATAAAGTACAACCTAAACATCCATGCATCATATGTGAACACACATAAAATGACATCTAATCATGTGTTTTATTTAAGTAATTATAAACCGATGAGCAAGTGTGTTCTTAACTCAGGGTGGACCAATTTGGCTATAAATAGACCAAAATATATATCCCAGCACGCTGCAAAGAACCAAAGAGCTTTGTAGGGAACTTTTCAAACAAGTTGTGTGCTGTGAGGAAACGCTGATGCTGCTAACACAGAAACTGTAGGTTTTCTGAACCCATGTAGGTTAATTGGCTGGGTAAATGTAAAAATTGTCCCTAAATTGTGTAGGATAGTGTTAATGTACGGGGATCGCTGGGCGGCACGGACTTGGAGGGCCGAAAAGGCCTGTTTCCGGCTGTATTATATATGATATGATATGATATATGATATGTACCATGGCAATTGACAAAGGGTTATCAGTCTGAAGAAGGGTCTCGACCCGAAACGTCAACCATTCCTCCTGAACGCTGATCATTTCTCCAGTTTCGAGGTGCAACTAATTAAAGTAGGCCTAGCCTACCCCCTCTTAATTGTTCTTGTGTATCGCCCACCAAAAATGCATAAGGACTTCATCACCCAATTTGCTGATCTGATTTCTAGCATTTTGCCCAAATTTGACCGGATCATGATTCTTGGTGACTTTAATATTCATGTTTGCTGTCCCACTAAGCCTCTTGTGAGTGAATTTATGCACCTGGTTGAGTCCTTCAATCTGACTCTTCACACCACGGGACCCACTCACAAGTTAGGCCATACTCTCGACCTAGTGTTATCGTCCGGATTCCCAATCAACAACATTGAAACTACTGAAGCCTGTCTATCGGACCACAGTGCTATCATTTTTGACGCATCTCTGCCTTTATCTCCCGCAAAATCTCATCTCCCTGTTCGCTACTCCCGCGACATAAATTCATTGACTGCCAGTAAATTCTCCGAGGCTCTCACAGCTGCCCCCAACATCTGCACTATTGAGGCCTCTCCCCCCCATCTCAGCACTGAGGATCTCGCCTCTTTATTTAATATCACTTGCTCTTCCATCCTGGATTCTATCGCTCCCCTTAAAATGAAAAAGCCTAAGCCCAAAGGTCGGCCGTGGCTCAATGACACCACCAAAGCCCTAAGAAGGGAGTGCAGAAAATCAGAAAGGAGATGGAAATGTGACAAGCTTCAAATTTCATTCGAAATTCTGAGAAACAATCTTCTCAAATACCAGGAAGCAGTAAAGTCTGCTAGAGCACAATACTTCTCCGACCTTATTTCGAAAAACTCTCATAACTCCAAGGTCCTATTTAGAACAATTACCTCTGTCATATGTCCCGCCCCCAGTACCAGCTTAGTTGGGTCCCCTGCTAAGTGCGAAGAATTCGCTAAATTTTTCAACAACAAAGTTGAGAATATTAGAATGAACATTTCCCCTCCCACCCGTGACCTAGCTGTCTCACTAGTCTGTTCATCTAAATTGGACTGCTTCCAACCCGTCACTCTATCCTCCCCCCTTGCAAAGCTTGTCTCCACTATGAAACCTGCAACCTGCCCCCTTGATCCTGCCCCCACTGCCCTTCTGAAGGATGTCATTGCAATAGCTGGTCCCAGCATCCTCTCTATTATCAACAGTTCTCTGGCCACTGGCACTGTTCCAACCAGTTTCAAGCACGCGGTGGTCCAGCCCCTACCTAGACCCCACCTTGCCTAGCAACTACAGACCCATTTCCAAACTGCCATTCCTGTCAAAAGTCCTTGAAAAGGCAATCCTTAACCAATTAGTGCCCTACCTGCACCAAAACACCATCCTGGAAAGTTTCCAGTCAGGTTTCAGAGTCTGCCTTGTTGAAGGTACACAACGACCTGCTTCTCGCCATCGACACCGGCGACTGTGCAATCCTGCTCCTTCTCGACCTCAGCGCAGCATTCGATACAGTGGACCACACCATCCTTATTGACCATCTCCGGTACGCGGTTGGCATTGATGGCACTGCCCTGAGCTGGTTCGCTTCGTACCTCAAAGATAGGAGTTTCGCCATCAACATAGGCAGTTATTCCTCTGCTCCAGCTAGCCTCTCCTGCGGAGTTCCACAAGGCTCCATCCTAGGCCCCATTCTCTTCTCTCTATACATGCTCCCCCTTGGCCAAATCATTCAAAGGCACGGCATTTCTTTCCACTGCTATGCCGATGACACTCAGCTTTACCTCCCCCTGAAACCCAACAACCAGTCAAATTTAAACAGCCTCTCACACTGCCTTGAGGACATAAAATGTTGGATGGCACAGAACTTCCTCCAATTAAATGAGAGCAAGTCTGAGGTCATCCTATTCGGCCCCCCCGACTCCATCAAATTGATAACAGGCAGTCTTGGAAGCCTATCCTGCCTAGTCAAACCGCATGTCAAAAACCTCGGCATGATATTTGACTCTGCATTAAAATTTGATAAGCAAGTCAACGCTGTGGTAAAAGCCAGCTTCTTCCAACTTCGAACCATAGCTAAAATCAAACCTTTCCTCAAATTCGACGACACAGAAAAAATCATTCACGCTTTCATTTCCTCCCGCCTAGACTACTGCAACTCCCTATACACTGGGATCAGCCAATCTTCCCTGTCCCGCCTGCAACTGGTCCAAAACGCCGCAGCGAGACTCCTGACGGGTACCCGTAAAAGGGACCACATCACCCCGATTCTGGCCTCTCTCCACTGGCTCCCTGTACGGTACAGAATCAACTTCAAGCTCCTCCTATTCACGTATAAAGCCCTAAATGGACACTCCCCCCCCTACATCAAAAATCTTCTAACCCCCCTCTCTAACTCCAGGTCCCTCAGATCAGCCGACTTGGGGCTATTCACTATCCCGCGGTCTAGGCTTAAACTCAGGGGTGACCGCGCTTTTGCGGTTGCAGCTCCTAGACTGTGGAACAGCATCCCTCTCCCGATCAGAACTGCCCCCTCCATCGACTCCTTTAAGTCCAGGCTCAAAACATATTTCTACTCCCTAGCGTTTGAGGCTCATTGAGGAGGCGCTGTGAACTGTTTGCGTACTACTGTATGTTTTCATTTTTTTTTCTATTGGAACCTAATCAAATGTACAGCACTTTGGTCAACGTGGGTTGTTTTTAAATGTGCTATACAAATAAAATTGACTTGACTTGACTTGACTTCTCTCCTGCGATGCTGCCTGACCTGCTGAGTTACTCCAGCATTTTGTGAATAAATACCTTCGATTTGTACCAGCATCTGCAGTTATTTTCTTACACTAAGAGTTATCAGTAATCACATAAGCGAGGTCTTTTACTGTTACCCGAGTAACATCCATTCAGCAACTTTTCAAAAAGCTGAAAATTGGGAACAGGCTCTTCCGCGAACTTGCTGGAGTGAATTGGGCTCAGAGACAGAGAAAAGTGCATGTGAACAAACAGTGTAATTACAAATAAAGGGGTTAAAGATGTATGCAGTTCCACATTGGTAAGCAACAATTGGCAGTATTTTACATCATATTGCCATATCATAAGTAGTGTTTGTCTTTATATTTTTTTGCTCAGGCTTAATAAATGTTCAGGCTTAATAAATGTTTAAAAGTGTTCTAGCTTGTGCTGCTCCGTAAGCTTTCTGTAGTTTTATTGCACCCAGACGGATTCAAGGCAACTACATAGGAGAGGAATGAATGAATGAATACTTTATTGTGTCATGTGACAAGTCGCAGTGAAATTCGTTGCTATGCAAATAGTCGACCATAAAGGGCCAGGTCCCCCTTTGTTCTCATGGCCACCCCCCCCCCATGCCGGGTCCACCATTATCCATTGTTCTCCCCTCTCCCTCACGACCCCACCCCCCCCCCCCCCCGCCCCCCCCACACCGGGTCTTCCATTGTCCATTCTTCGTCCCCCTTCCCCCACGGTGGTCTCCACGCGCCAGGTCCTCCTTGCAGTAAGAGACGTCTGCTTTCTCTCTTTGAAGAAAAACGTATACAATCGCTACTTACTGACTTCTTTAAGCAGTTTGACCATCTCAATTGTATAGTTGTCTCTGACAACTATTCATTCCGAGTACTGAGGAACTCTCAAGTTCGTAGCTCATTGCTGTTCAATGGTTCTTCAACAATGGTTACCTCTGCACTGAATTCAGGAATAGATTTATCCTGATATGTTATGTCTGTTTCTTCAAGTACATCTCTTACCGTGATTATTCACAAAATGCTGGAGTAACTCAGCAAATCAGGCAGCATCTCAGGAGAGAAGGAATGGGTGACCTTTCAGGTCGAGACCCTTCTGATGTCAGGGGGGGCGGGACAAAGGAAGGATATAAGTGGAGACAGGAAGACAGTGGGAGATCTGGGGAGGGGGAGGGGAAGAGAGGGACAGAAGAACTATCTAAAGTTGGAGAAGTCAATGTTCATACCACTGGGCTGCAAGCTGCCCAGGCGAAATATGAGGTGCTGTTCGTCCAATTTCCAGTGGGCCTCACTATGGCACTGGAGGAGGCCCTCCCATTCCCAGTCTTCCTTCACTCAGTCCGCCTTAACCAACCTGATCTCCCGGTGGCTGAGCACCTCAACTCCCCCTCCCATTCCCAGTCTGATATGTCCACTTCTCTTACTGTGATCATCGATTTAAATTTCTGGCAATAATTTCCAATTTGAATGAAGTACGTTATTGGACCACAGATAAGACTGCTTCACCAAGTTCCCATTGCTGAGTCGTGTACTCGGTCAATGGTCCGATGACTCCAAACACCTTACTCAGTAAAAAACTGCTTGCCTTTACTTTGAGTCATTGGTTTCAGTTTCAATTGCTGTTCCTCTGTTCTCACTGCATGTTAGGCTGCACTAAAGTCAATAAGGTGCAAAGACAAAACTGCATTAATAGCTTTCCTGGAGTAAAACCAGTGATAGAAATCGGCACTGTACGCTATTTCAAAATTAAGTTAGACAATCAATGATTCATTGCAGAACTAGAGCAACCTTGAAACATTTATTTCAAAGATTCCTTTAATACCCGCACTCTCTTGCCTCATAGAAGCAGGATAATAAAATGAATCAATAGATGTTTGATGCCATTACATTGCATAAAATTCATATAACTTCACTGCTTCATTGTCTGTCACAAACTCTGCCAATTTTCCACAGGTAGGCAGAATTCACCTCAACTCTTTACTGTTACTCTTTGCTCGCCAATACCTTTCAACATGTCTGATTTCAATCTGACGTTGTCCGTATATTGTTCTGAATTGCTGCCAACTTCCAACACTCTATTGATGTCTGGGCGTCACACAAAATAATTGGTAATCACATTAGTTAGGTATCTCACCTCCAATCCATTTCCTGAAAATCTTTGCAAATCTCTATCCATGTGACCGTCTTAAACAACCTTTGGTGGTTAATAATCCAAAGCATTGATTATGGAATCATGCAGCACAGAATGCCACAGGAGATCCTTTTTCACTGTAGCTATCAAATGGTACAACTCTCCCAATAGACAATAGGTGCAGGAGTAGGCCATTCAGCCCTTCGAGCCAGCACCGCCATTCAATGCGATCATGGCTGATCACTCTCAATCAGTACCCCGTTCCTGCCTTCTCCCCATACCCCCTCACTCCGCTATCCTTAAGAGCTCTATCCAGCTCTCTCTTGAAAGCATCCAACGAACTGGCCTCCACTGCCTTCTGAGGCAGAGAATTCCACACCTTCACCACTCTCTGACTGAAAAAGTTCTTCCTCATCTCCGTTCTAAATGGCCTACCCCTTCTGTTGGCCCCTTCTGTTGTGGGGTTGACTGACTCCCCTTCCCCCTCCCCCCCTCCCTCCCTCCCCCCCCTCCCCCCCCCCCCCCCCCCACTAATCTTTGCACATCTCCAATCCTAGACTTTCCACTCGTCACGTTAATTTCATGTTTCATGTATCTTATTGTGTTTTATGACTGTTGACAGACCAATTTCCCTCCTGGGATAAATAAAGTTCTATCGAATCGTATCGTATCATATCCAATGGACAAATTTCCTCTCAAAATGTTTTCAGAGACCTGCCTTAGTGAGGCATTTGTTGATTCCCTTGGATTTTCTCAGTGGCAAATACCTGAAAATCTTCATCCATGGGTTTTAAAGAGGGATCTAACATTTGCTACCAATTTCAGACATAAATGTGGTAAATCTTTGGAGAAAAGGTTTCTGCCAATCACTTTCCGGTCTTGTTAACCCAACTTTACTTGTTATCTTCGGTCACCCAGTATTATCCCATGCAAAGGTCACCTTTTCATTTAGATTAGTTTAGTTTAGAGACGGTGCAGAAACAGGCCCTTCGGCCCACCAAGTACGTGCCGACCAGAGATCTGCCCACACTAATACTATCCTACACACACTAGGGACGAATTTACAATTTTACCAAGCCAATTAGCCTACAAACCTGTACGTTGTTGGAGTGTACGAGCAAACTGGAGCACCCAGAGAAGAGCCACATAGGTCATACAGACAGCACCCATAGTCAGGATCAAACCTGGGTCTGGTGCTGTAAGGCAGCAACTCTCCCTCAGACCCTTTATGATTTATTTACATGACAGGGGTACAAGTGCCTCAAACTCAGAACCATTCTGTCCTGAGTGGCTTGCTCCTTGACTTATGGATTGGGATTATCCATTTAAAAGCCACAACCAAGATGGTAGCAGGTGACAGTGGAGCATTCTACAGTAGATACAACCCTTGCCTTTTTAATTTCGACCCTGTTTGGAAAGATTCATCCCGCAAAATTATAGTGTTATTGAGTCATAAGGCACAGAAACAGGCCTTTCAGCCCTTCAAGTCTGTGCCAGCCTGCAATAGTTCTGTATATTTTTATGGCTTGCCAATTCAAGCATCTGTCTGAATGTCTCTTAAATGTAGTGATTGCATTGGACTCTAACACCTTCCCTGGCAATGAGTTGCAGATGTCAACCACGCTCATTGTAAAAATAATTTCTCCTCAGATTCCCTTTAAAACTCCCACCTTTCGCTTTAAACCTGTGACCTCGAGTTTTTGATATCTCTACTTTTTTTTAGTTTAGTTTAGAGATATAGCGCGGAAACAGGCCCTTCGGCCCAACGAGTCCACACCGACCAGCGATCCTCGCACATTAACACTATCCTACACGTACTCAGGGCAATTTACACTTATACCAAGCCAATTAACCAAGTCATACCAGGCCTAATGAGCCTGTCCCACCGGCTATTTTAAAGGCGACTGCCGGTGACTGTCAAAGTCGTAGCAAATCGCCGAAAAGCCGGTGACTTTTTTCCCCCTATGACAATGTCTTCGACAATGTCTACGACAAGCTCCGACAACCTACCACCTAGTCGACGGCAAGCTACCGACAACCGGCAACCCAGTCGTCGCGACCTAGGATGTCCACCTAAGACAGCGACTCTGACAAGCTACGACAACCGAAGTCAACCTACCTCCACCCTTGACAAGCTACACCCTGTCAGGTCAGAACTGATGACAACGGTAGCCATTTCACGTAATTTTGGCACAAAAAAAGGGTTTGGGTAGGGTCTCCGATCATTCTGCATCATGACTGCCAGGAAGCAACATATGATGGCATTGCTCTTACATCAAATGCAAGCCCTGCTGCTTGCAGTGGGCCTCATGCTTAAAATTCTGCAAGACAGAAGGACAAGAAGAATGGGGATGAAGAAGCCCAAGAAGAGGTCTCTGTGGTTGAAGCCGTTGTCCCTGAAGAGACCCAATGCAGTGCAATGTCAAAATAAATGAAAAGAGTTCGCTTTTCAATGCAGTGCAATGCTTGTGTTTGTGTTTGTTTTATTGGTCTAAAATAAATGAAATTCAAATATTTGAAAGAGATGCCATGAGAAACTACTCTGAAATACAATAACTTCAAACATCAATCTTTGGTCAAAATGTCCAAAATTTACTTCATTCAAACAAGCAAAATTCTTATAAAAGGTGGATCAGCACCGGCGACAGCCAAAGTCACCTGGCGACAACCTGGCGACGACCTTCGACAGCGCCCAAGAGAGCGCCCACGACAGCGCCTACGACAGCGCCCACGACAGGAGACGACAAGCTACGATCATTGGCGTCAAGCCAGCAGTCACCAAAAATTTTCAAGCAGGGAGAAAATTCAGCGGCAACCAGAAAAAAGCGATGACTTTTTGGCGACTACTCACGTCCATGCCCGCGACACCCCGCGATACACCAGCGACCGTGCGGAGACTGCCTAGTCGCTTGTAGACGCCTTAAAAATCGCCGAAGTGGGACACACGCTTAACACTCCTTGGAGTGTAGGAGGAAACTGAAGATCTCGGAGAAAACCCACACAGGTCATGGGGAGAACGTACAAACTCCGTAGTCAGTAAAGAACAGACAGCACCCGTAGTCAGGATTGAACCCGGATCTCCGGCGCAGCAAGCACTGTAAGGCAGCAACTCTACCGCTGTGCCACCGTGCCGGGGTGGAAAAAGGATTATTTCTTTTCTTTTCCAATCTTTTTATTAAATTTCAAAAAATAATAAGCATAACAGTGATATTGATACATAGGGATCAGGATTACATTAACAACAAATGTAGCCTTAATGTAGCCAGAAGGGTCTTGGCCCGAAACGTCACCCATTCCTTCTCTCCTGAGATGCTGCCTGACCTGCTGAGTTACTCCAGCATTTTGTGAATAAATCGATTTGTACCAGCATCTGCAGTTATTTTCTTATACGCCTTAATATAAATCCAGTTTCAAAATACATATAGGGTATAGACCTCACAGTCTCTATGTAATTATAGATAAAAGGTTAAAAGAGAACTTATATATATATATTTTTTTTTTAAAGATAAAAAAAAATATATATATATTTTTTTTTTAAATCTTTTTTTAAATAAAAGGATTCTGACTATCTACCCTATTTATGTCTCCCATAATCTTACACACATCCATCCGGTCACACCTCAACTTCCTTCCCAGCAGGCAAAACATGTCGAGACCATCCAATCTCTCCCCAGATGTAAAGTTCCAATCCAGACAATATCTAGTTGGACACAAAAAGCTGGTGTAACTCAGTGGGTTAGGCAGCATCTCTGGAGAAATGGAGTCGAGATCCTTCTTCAGACTGAGGGGTATCCTGCTAAATCTCTTCTGCCTTACTCAACAACCTTGGTCTTCAATGATTACTCCTTTAGTTGTGCCCTTGTAAGTTGGCAAACATGAGAGATATAGTCATAATTTGTCAGTCTCCTATCGAAGTTCTGTTTGTACATATTGAACCATGCAAAAACTTGCAGTTAACGAGTAAGGCACCTCAACTGAGATTGGAAGACAAAATTCTTTAATCTTACCTGAAATAACTTGAATTGGCAAGCTGGTTTGCTCACTTCTGAGAATATGTCAGACAATTTATAAATAAATTTTAAAAATCCTCCTTGGTGCTGCCAATAAGGACACAGAATTGAATGTGTTCCGGAAATAGTCATTCATCCCTGTGTACATTATGAGGGATTGGACTAGATATAGTCCAAGATATCTAGTCCAATATTGGACTATTGGGCCTGAAAAGGGTGTTAAAGCGGCACGGTAGCGCAGCGGTAGAGTTGCTGCTTTACAGCGAATGCAGCGCCGGAGACTCAGGTTCGATCCTGACTACGGGTGCTGCACTGTAAGGAGTTTGTACGTTCTCCCCGTGACCTGCGTGGGTTTTCTCCGAGATCTTCGGTTTCCTCCCACACTCCAAAGACGTACAGGTATGTAGGTTAATTGGCTGGGTAAATATAAAAATTGTCCCTGGTGGGTGTAGGATAGTGTTGATGTTGCGGGGATCGCTGGGCGGCACGGACTTGGTGGGCCGAAAAGGCCTGTTTCCGGCTGTATATATATGATATGATATGATATGATATAAAGCGTTATTATACAGGTTTAGGGTGTAGCTTTAAGGTGAGAGGGGAAAGCCTTAAAGAAGATGTGAGCGGTAAGTATTTTGCACAGTGAGTGGTGGATGCCTGGAACGCATTGTCAGTGGGGATGTGGAAACAATTATGATAGTGATGCTTAAGAGGCATTGAAGCAGGTATGGACGTCCAGGCAATGGAGGGATATTGATCATGAATAAGCCAGCTATGATTCATTTAATTGTCATCAACGTTATTGGGGGTCAGGTGAAAGACACAAAATGCTGGAGTAATTCCAGCAGGTCCGTCCTACAAATAACCTGATGAATCTCCTTTGCATTACTTAACAACTCTGGTCTTTGATGGTGATCGTGGGCCCACATATGTTGGGCTGACGGGCTTGTTCCTGTGTTGTACTGTTCTATGATTCACATGGAGAACAATAGACAATAGACAATAGATAATACTGTCTATTGAGGCCTTTCGGCCCTTTGAGCTTGCACCACCATTCATTGTGATCATGGCTGATCATTCTCAATCAGTACCCCGTTCCTGCCTTCTCCCCATACCCCCTGACTCTGCTATCCTTAAGAGCTCTATCTAGCTCTCTCTTGAATGCATTCTGAGGCAGAGGATTCCACAGATTCACAACTCTCTGACTGAAAAGGTTTTTCCTCATCTCAGTTCTAAATGGCCTACCCCTTATTCTTAAACTGTTTGTCCCTTGTTCTGGACTCCCCCAACATTGGGAACATGTTTCCTGCCTCTAACGTGTCCAACCCCTTAATAATCTTACACGTTTCGATCAGATCTCCTCTCATCCTTCTGTGCGTCTTTGGAGTGTGGGAGGAAAACCGGAGATCCCGGAGAAGACCTATGCAGGTCACGGGGAGAACATACAAACTCCGTACAGATAGCACCCGTAGTCAGGATCGATCCCGGGTCTCTGGCGCTGTAAGAACAGCCTATATTATTTTAATACTCTCCATTCCCAGCCACCAGATTCGGTGGGCATTGTGGCTTTAATGGAGGAGGTCTGTGGGGTTGTAGTTTATCAGGGCTTAAGTGTGTTGTGGAACAGATGGGGGACTGTTGTGAATAAATAGTTTAGTTTAGTTTTAGTTTAGTTTACAGATATAGCACGGAAACAGGCCCATCGGCCCACTGAGTCCGTGCCGACAGGTGATTCCCACACATTAACACTAATCTACGCGCAGTAGGGACAATTGACAATTATAATCTGCCAATTAACCTACAAACCTGTACGTCTTTGGAGTGTGGGAGGAAATCCGGAGATCCCGGAGAAGACCCACGCAGGTCACGGGGAGAACGTACAAACTCCGTACAGATAGTACCCGCAGTCAGGATCGATCCCGGGTCTCTGGCGCTGTAAGGCCGCAACTCTACCGCTGTGCCACCGTGCCGGATTGGGCCCAAGTTAATTGAGGAAGGGGGTGAGTGGTTGAGATATTTTCTCTGGGAGTGGATCAACGATTCAGTCAAAAAGATGGAGAATCTGAATTGCAGACCACATAAAAAATAAAGATGATTAGCTGAGTTACTAGCATCCCATTGCAGCTTTTTTCTCATGTGCCTGCTGAGAGTAAGCTCAGGACCAAAGCTAGTGCCTTGCAAACTGCTGACCTCCAAGGTTTGGAAGTGCTCAGGATAGAAGTATATAAGAGAATCTGAAGATTGGCAATTCAATAAGCTAACTTATGCTGAGCACACAAATCTGTTTGAACTTGTGTTCAATCACTGCAAACTACCAGGCGGGAGCATAGACTTTGAAACTATCAGCATGAGATGGAGCCACACTCAGATCCCAGAGGTTTCTTCCAAAGCACAATGAAACAATAGAGGCTTTTCAATGGGCAAGGACAAGCCAGGCCAAACCATGGCTCATGAGCCCAATAGTGCTCTTTTATGGTTCAAGTGTGGCTCAGAGAAATCGACACTTACACACTATTTTACAGTCTACCTACGCAATTACAGTTGATGTGCATTGTTGCCCACTTATCTGCCGGCAAGTATCAGGATGGAGAGGTGAGGGCTGGGTGTCTGACATCAGGCACCCATACCTTCTAACTTCAACTGTGCACATCATCACTAGAGATGACTTCAGAAGCTCGGAATCGGGTTGTTGTGGTGAAGACACATAGTGGGTTTATGATCTCCCCACAGAATGTCCCTGAATCTTCATTTTGTATAGGCCGAACTCCCTCTCTGTCAGATTTAAAAGTTAGTAGTCCAATTAATCTCGCAGATAGCCTTGTCAGCATTGAGTTTTAAATGGCTCTGGTTTTTTAAATGAGATTCCTTTAGGATGGAGATGAGGACGAATTTATTTAGTCTTTAGTCAGAGGGTGGTGAATCTGTGGATTTCATTGCCACAGAATGCTGTGGACACCAAGTCAATGGAGATTTTTGAGGTAGAGATAGATAGATTCTTGATTAGTATGAGTGTCAGTGGTTATGGGGAGAAGGCAGGAGAATGGGGTTGAGGGGCAGCCATGATTGAATGGTGGAGCAGACTTGATGGATTGATTGGCCTAATTCTGCTCCTATCATCTATGAACTTATGAAGATGAAAACAAAATTTTAAGACAGAGTGGGAAAAAGATTTAAGAATGACTGTTAAAGATAGCGAGGCACTGTTGATTACCTGCAAATAATCTCTACCTCCTTACAAAATGAGCAATTTGAAACATCACAATGGAATAAATCACAAAGAAAATCCATCTGAATGTCCTCCTGAATCAGAACTAAGAAAAAAAATATAAGCTAACTTTGTTAAACCTATGCCTAAAATGTCAGAAGTTATTAATTGTAAACCACTGCATAATATTATTGCACTATTATTAACATTATTGCACTTACACAATTACACTACATAATATTGACAGTATTTCATTGGCTGTGAAACATTTGGTGATGTCTTTTGTATTGGAAATTGGAATTTGTTTCATTGGTCCTTAGAGTTTAGAATGAATTAGATGTAAAATTACAGCTAGCACCAGGAAGGAGAATGCAAGGTCTCCAATATTAGACAGGATTCAGAAAGCACAAGTTTAGTCCATTTCTTAAAACTTTATATTGAGGGAAGTCATCAATAAACATGCATTACAACTATTTTTACATCTTCTTTCTGACTGTCATTGAGTGTGACTTCAGGGGCTGATACATTATCCCACTTTTAAAAGAAGGCACAGAGATCATAGCACAGAATATAAAGTGTGTAGGGAGGAACAGCAGATGCTGGTTTACACTGAAGATAGACACAAAAATGCTGGAGTAACTCAGCGGGTCAGGCAGCATCTCTGGAGAAAAGGAATAGGTGATGTTTCAGGTAGAGACCCTTATTCAGACTGAGAGTCAGGGGAGAGGGAAAGGAGAGATATGAAAAGGCACATAGAACAAATGAAAGAAATGTATGCAAAAGGACATATCAAAGCCAGCAACTACGATCAAGGAAAGGTGGAGCCCACAATGATCCATTGTTGGTTGTGGAGAAGGTGATAACGAATGATACGAACAGTGAAACTCAGCAGGACGACAGTGAAACGAGTACGAGGGACAAATAGATAGGGGATACAAAGGTTACTTGAAGTCAGAGAAATATCCATACCGCTGGGTTGTAAGCTGCCCAAGCGAAATATGAGGTGCTGTTCCTCCAAATTGCATGCGGCCTCACTCTGACAGTGGAGGAGGCCCAGGACAGAAAGGTCAGTATGGGAATGGAAAGGGGAGTTAAAGTGTTTGGCAACCGTGATCTGAAGTTTTCCCATCACAACCTTTTGTTACACCAACAAGGTAGAAAGAGGCTATTAATTCCATTGAGTCTGTTGTCTCTTGGAATAATCCCATTCAGTCCCATTCCTCCACTTATTGCTCTGTGTGTCTGTTCCCACCTACACGCCCATCAACTCTCTCCAATTCACTTACCAACCACTACACACTAAGGATAATTTACAACGGTCAATTAACCTACCAACTCACAGCTCTGTGGGATGTGTAGGAAATTAGAGCCACTGGATGAAACTCAACCAGTCACAGAAAGAAGGTGCAAGCACTATATTGGCAGCACCAGAGATCGGCATGAAAACAGGTCCCTGGAGCTGTGAGGCGGCATGCTAACCATTATGGCAACCTTGTGACTTAAAACCTTGGATACATGGCCCGTCTAAACTTTAGAATGCTTTATTTTTCAGCTGTGGCTCAGAGGTAGCCCAGTGTCATCTGTCAAAAGCATAGTGGCACAGCTAAGTGATCTGCTGCCTCGTATCTCCAGTGACCCGAGTTCGATCCTGACCCCTGTCTGTTTGGCTTTTGTCCCTATGTCTGCATTGGCTCCTCCGGTTGAGTTAATTTCCTCACACATCCCAAAGAGGTGCGATTTGGCAGGTTAATTGACCACTGTAAATGCCTCTCGTGCAGGTGAATGGTAGAATCGAGGGTTTGGCTGAGGGGAATGTGTGGAGAATAGGTTACAAAGGAAAATTAGTACTGCTGTGTGAGGCACGTAGACACGATGGGCTGAATGGCCGCTTTCTGCCAAAGAAAGTGGAAATTTAAGGTGACACTCCGGAGATTCACTGATGGATTATAACATCACTGAATGAGTTGCCTTTTGGGTGAAATTAGGTTTTGTCTGGTCATATCAGCCACATCATTAAAGACCCCATGACACTCTGTTCAGGATAAATGCAGATAAATCCCTCACTCTATAATACTAGATTATTAGTTATTATCATGCCGCTGCCTGTCAGGGCTCGCTGTGCATACATTCCCAGTCATGCTTCTTGCGTTCCAAACAGGAATTGCAATTTATAAGTGGTTGTGATTTATTTTCAAGGTGCCCACTTAATTATAAATATTAATATAGGGCCTCCAAGGATGAATGCAGAGTTGATGTTTTTCCAGACTCGGGTGTCTGGAGCTAAGGGTCACAGCCTCAGAAAACCCACTCAGAAGACAGATGAGAGGACATTTATTTGCCCCTCTTTGTGTGGCAAATCATTGGAATCCTGGATAGAGTGGACGTGGAGAAGATGTTTCCACTAATGGGAGAGTCCATAGCCTCAGAATAAAAGGATGTATCTTTAGAAAGATTAGGAGGAATTTCTTTGTCAGAGGGACGGTAGCGGCACGGTAGCGCAGCGGTAGAGTTGCTGCTTTACAGCGAATGCAGCGCCGGAGACTCAGGTTCGATCCTGACTACGGTGCTGCACTGTAAGGAGTTTGTACGTTCTCCCCGTGACCTGCGTGGGTTTTCTCCGAGATCTTCGGTTTCCTCCCACACTCCAAAGACGTACAGGTATGTAGGTTAATTGGCTGGGTAAATGTAAAAATTGTCCCTAGTGGGTGTTAATGTACGGGGATCGCTGGGCGGCACGGACTTGGAGGGCCGAAAAGGCCTGTTTCCGGCTGTATATATATGATATGATGATAGGGCAGTGAATCTGTGGAATTCATTGCCACAGATGGCTGTGGAGGCCAGGAACGCCACTGGCCTCTGATTCACCATCCTCTGACAAAGAAATTCCTCCTCATCTTTCTAAAGACACATCCTTTTATTCTGAGGCTATGGACTCTCCCATTAGTGGAAACATCTTCTCCACATCCACTCTATCCAGGATTCCAACGATTTGCCACACAAAGAGGGGCAAATAAATGTCCTCTCATCTGTATTCTGAGTGGGATTTCTGAGGCTGTGAACCTTAGCTCCAGACACCCGAGTCTGGAAAAACAGCAACTCTGCATTCATCCTAGGAGGCCCTATATTAATATTTATAATTAAGTGGGCACCTTGAAAATAAATCACAACCACTTATAAATTGCAGTTCCTGTTTGGAACGCAAGAAGCGTGACCGGGAACGTCCCTGACGAACAGTGCCCTGATGTTTGCTGCAGACCATTCTGGCAGTGACATGAAGTAACAGTAGATACACCTGCCATTGCATGCTATCCTGAAGCTACCATTATATCCATTGCTCCTACCCCCTCCCCCAAAGCTTTTCACTGTACCTTGGTACACATGAGAATAAATTAAACTGAACTGAACTGAACTGACCAGGCACTGGTCGGTCTATGGACAACAAGTCTGGAAAACGTGCGGCACGGTGGCGCAGCGGTAGAGTTGCTGCCTTACAGCGAATGCAGCGCCTGAGACTCAGGTTCGATCCTGACTACGGGCGCCGTCTGTATGGGGTTTGTACGTTCTCCCCGTGACCGGCGTGGGTTTTCTCCGAGATCTTCGGTTTCCTCCCACACTCCAAAGACGTACAGGTATGTAGGTTAATTGACTGGGTAAAATGTAAAAATTGTCCCTAGTGTGTGTCGGATAGTGTTAATGTGCGGGGATCATTGGACGGCGCGGACTCGGTGGGCCGAAGGGCCTGTTTCCGCGCTGTATCTCTAAATCTAAAACAAAATCTAAAAGTAAGATCGGGATCAAGGACTTGCTCAGCATTCCTAAACTATAACTGCAACTTTTCATCTCTCTTGATAAAGAAGTAGTAATTATTTATAGCAAACTTGCTACCAGCCCAAATTTCCTCATAGCTGAAATATTTCAGCTTTAGAATGTGCTTCAGATCAGTTGGATCATGTGAAACATATATTGCTGGAAAAGTAACACTTAATTTAGTTTCATTTAGATTAGTTTCAAGATACAGTGCAGAAACACCGAGTCTGCACCGACCAACAATCCCTGCACGCTAACACTATCCTGGGCACACCAGGGACCATTAGAATTTTACCAATTAGTCTTCAAACCTGTACATCTTTGGAGTGTGGGAAGAAACCAGAGCACCTGGAGAAAATCCACGCAGGTCACCGGGAGAATGTACAAGCTCCATAAAGGCTGTACCCACAGTCAGGATAGAACCGGGGTCTCTGGCATTGTAAGACAACAACTCTACCGCTGTGCCACCATGCCACCCTTTATTTCTAAAATAGAAAGAAACAAAACAAGTTCGGGATTTAACTTTGGGATTTGCATGAATAAAAGCAATCAGTTTGCAAATCATTGCACCATTGTCCAGCTTGGCAGTTCCGTGAGAACACCAGACGACAAAAAATATATGGGGGGCTTTGGTTCTGGACATATGATTTCCTAATGCAGTTCGGCTGTGGAGTCAGTGCACTTAGATGAAAAGTATTAAAAAATGAATCATTAGCAAATATTTTCTGCTTGAGTGAGAATTGTGTGGCTAGGTGCTTTTTGTGGCTCAAGAGTTTCAAACAATGGAAGTGCATGAGTTATTGTTTGCTGCCTGCTTGGGTTACAATTGATTTTCTCTGTGCCTGTCAAGGTGAGGAGGATTAGTGTGGGGGAATAGAATTGATCTAGTTTAGAGCCATTGGGTCGGGCACACAGCCAGTCTTCAGAACAAAGCAGCCTGTCTGACCCAAGAATCCCAGCCTTGAGCTGAGAAGTGCCCCCCCTCCCTCCCACTGTATTAGGATTACATTTTCCATGTCAGAATCTTGAAGCATTCCAGCTGAGATGCTCAATTAGTATTGAGTTGGGCACAATTTTGTGCAGGGGCTCATATCAGTCAGGAGCTAGCCCAGATAGCCAAGCTCCAATGAATTATCTCACCCAAAGAGCCAGTGTCCACCCACTGTGTCACTTTGGATTCCAGTGGCCAACACATCTCCTCAATGAGATATGCAGTGACCATCCATCCCATCATTACTGTGATACCCAGTGTCCATCATACTGTATCAGTGAGATATCCAGCATCCACCTAGTGCGTCACTGACAATCCAATGATAGTCACACTGTGTCACCGAGTTACATAGAAACATAGAAAATAGGTGCAGGAGCTGTACCTTCAAGCCAGTACCACCATTCAATATGATCATGGCTGAGCATCCAAAATCAGTATCCAGTTCCTGCTTTCTCCCCATATCCATTGATTGTGAAAGCCCTAAGAGCTATATCTAACTCTCTCTTGAATACATCCAGTGAATTGGCCTCCACTACCTTCTGTGGCAGAGAATTGCACAGATTCACAACTCTCTGGGTGAAAAAGTTTTTCCTCATCTCAGTCCTAAATGGCCTACCCCTTATTCTTAAACTGTGACCCCTGATTCTGGACTCCCCCATCATTGGGAACATTTTTCCTGCATCTAGCCTGTCCAAGACAGACACGAAATGCCAGAGTAACTCAGTGGGTCAGGCAGCATCTCTGGAGAAAAGGAACAGGAACAAGGGTCGAGATCCTTCTTCAGAGATGTGCAAGTATAATGTCCATCTCTTTGTTATACAGGAATCCAGTATCTACCAACTGCAACTTTCCAATCCATTGAGATGCCCAAGTACAATGTCCAACTCCTTGCTATTCTGTAGTCTAGTGTCTATCAACTGCACCTTCAGAAATCTAATTTTCAACTCACTGAAATGTTGAGTGTCCTGTCTAGTGTGCGTGGTATTCCAATGGCCAATGGCCGAACTGACTATGCGAGTAAAATAACCAGTCTTGAAACCATTATGACATCCAGAGTCTCCAACGGAGCATAAATAGTTTGTAAAGTCCAATCTGCAAAACACTCAACAATTGATTTGCTCAGTACTGCATTGAATTATTTTCTGTCTTATTGTTAGTGATGTCACAGAAAGATCATGGAGGTGTCCGCACCTGTTTTGTTAGGAATCTGATGTAAGTAGCAACCAGAGAGCATTTTGCAAGCATTGTGCTTTCATGTGGAAAACAATTTGCTTTGAGTAGGCTCTAGTCTGCTGGTTGCCATTCCAGTCCTGAACTCTCAAATCATGCCACTTAGAAATCTCAAGGATAGGAGTTGCTGTTAAATATTTTATTGCGTCCTATAAATGTAATTACATTTGCATTGACAGTTATGGTAATTTTACACAAAAACGAATATGATCATTTTGGCAATTTATTTAAATTTGCTCCAAGCAAAATGTCTAAAAATAAAAAGCCAATTGTAAAAAAAGTGTAAAATGTATTATAGCAGTTTTCAAATAAGCGTGTGAAATCATGTTATATAATGGACAGTCAAAGTTAGGTCACTATATTTATATCTAGATATAGATATTCGATATCTAGGGTGACACCGATTCGTGAAAAGGGTTTATAATGTACGCAGACTGAAATTGGGTTGCCACTGCCCTATTTTGTTGTTGATAAAGGTATATTATTGTCACATGTAGTGAGATACAGTGAGAAACTGTGTTACATGCTGTCCAGGCAAATCAAACCATATACAAGCACAATCTAATCCTAACTGAGTACAACAGGTGGTGCAAAAAGAGAAAGAAAACTGCAGACTATAGTGTAGGAAAGAACTGCAGATGCTGGTTTAAATCGAAGATAGACACAAAATGCTGGAGTAACTCAGCGGGACAGGCAGCATCTCTGGAGAGAAGGAATGGGTGACATTTCGGGTCGAGATCCTTCTTCAGGGAGGGATATTTTAGATTTAGATTTAGAGATACAGCGCAGAAACAGGCCCTTCGGCCCACCGGGTCCGCGCCGCCCAGCGATCCCCACACATTAACACTATCCTACACCCACTAGGGACATTTTTTACATTTGCCCAGCCAATTAACCTACAAACCTGTACGTCTTTGGAGTGTGGGAGGAAACCGGAGGTCATGGGGAGAACGTACAAACTCCGTACAGTACAGCACCCGTAGTCAGGATCGAACCTGAGTCTCCGGCACTGCATTCGCTGCGCCACCGTGGCGCCCTCCTGCTATCCTGCTAAATCTCTGAATGGTTAGTCTGAAGAAGGGTCTCGTACCAAAACGTCACCCATTCCTTCTCTCCAGACATGGTGCCGCTGAGTTACTCCAGCATTTTCTGTCTATCTGCAGAATATAGTGTTTCTGTTCCACAGAGTGTGCTAACAAAAAAAAATGCAAGGGTCATTACAACATCGAAAGGGAGATCAGGAATACATCCTGAGCTTACATTAAACTAGAATTGCGTAACTTCATTGACATCTTCTGATTACATAGTGGTCTTTGAATAGTTTCTACTTTAGATATCACTTAATGGAAAGTTGCCTGCCCCTTATGCCTCAGTATCAGAGAGGATATATCTGCCCATGGATTCCTCACCTGGGACCGATCACTATGATTTTTCTGTAATTTTAAAAATTATTTGATGTATTTATTTTAGACTTTAGACTTCAGACTTTAGAGATACAGTGCGGAAACATGCCCTTCGGTTCAACAAGTCCGCGCCGACCGGCAATCACACAGTACAATAACATTATCCTACACACTATTTTTGGAACTTACCGAAGCCAATTAACCTACAAACCTCTATGCCTTTGGAGTGTGGGAGCAAACTGGAGCATCTGGAGGAAACCAACATGGTCACAGGGAGAACATACAAACTCCGTACAGCCGGCACCTGTAGTCAGGATCGAACCCGGGTTTCTGGTGCTGTAAGGCAACAACTCTACTGCTACGCTAGTGTGCCTCCCACAAATTTAAATTAATAGATGTCTTGCTACTCCAATTCCTGTCATGAATGATCATTATAGACAAAGCACAAAGTGTTGGAGGAACTCAGCAGGTCAGAGAGCATCTGGGGAGGGAATGGACAGTTTTCGTATTCTCGGGGAAATTTAATTGCTCTGATACAGAGGATAGCGATGACCTCCATTTCCGACCCCCTCACTTGCTGATCACCATGCATTCATAACCTTCTCACTCCGTGAGTCCATCATTCCCAACCCTCACAATTTTCCCATCCTCCATTCCCCGAAAAATCCCTCTCACTCATTCCGCACAAACAGAGTCATCGTGCTCACCCACACTTCCAGATGCATTCCCACAACTCTGGGCCACTCACCTAACCAATACAACCCACATATATCCTTCCTAGGCCTTTCACCCCTCTTGATCTGGTAACTCGTGCGGCACGGTGGCGCAGCGGTAGAGTTGCTGCCTTACAGCGAATGCAGCGCCGGAGACTCAGGTTCGATCCTGACTACGGGCGCCGTCTGTACGGAGTTTGTACGTTCTCCCCGTGGGTTTTCTCCGAGATCTTTGGTTTCCTCCCACACTCCAAAGACGTACAGGTATGTAGGTTAATTGGCTAGGCAAATGTTTAAAAAAATTGTCCCTAGTGGGTGTAGGATAGTGTTAATGTGTGGGGATCGCTGGGCGGCGCGGACCCGGTGGGCCGAAGGGCCTGTTTCTGCGCTCTATCTCTAAATCTAAATAAACCTCCTGCCCCAGCCCCACTTCATGTCCCCACGCCCCCATAACCTGAGCCCTCCCAATCCATTCGATCACCCTGCACTCACATCTCCTGTAGCACCTGCCCACATTTCCCACTGACCTGAAGGCTCACGTTGCAATGAATTGACCTTCATATCTTCCTCCCAGTGAAGCTTCCCATTAAATTCAGCCAATTGTCATTTGGCAGTTGAGGGTTTCCTCAAATCCCATTAAACGGCTGCCCCACAAAAAACGGCCAACATGTATTTTCATGCCGTGAACCGATTCTTCAAGGATACATTTCATGATACATGCAGTGTTTTTCAGAAGTTCTCTCAGTGGTCTCAGATGTAATCAAATCTAATTTTTACCGCGAGCAAAGAACATTGAATTTAACAATAATTTGTAATCATTGCCCGGGTTTCTAATTGCTGAGCCAGCCCTTTTTTTTCCAGTTTAATCTAGATTTGCCCATACAAGCTAGGCTTTGTGGACTTTAATCAGCCCAATGTACAACTTTATCTCATTTCCTGTGGCTGTCTTCAATTATGTTGCATCTTTAGCTTCTCGACTCAGCAATTCAAGGTGCCTGTCTGAGAGGAGATGAGTCCCTTTAGTGTGGCTGACAGCTAATTTGTGTAAAGTTTAATTAAAGCAAGCAGTAATTAACTGACTGTTTAATGTGAGGCTGAGGGAGGACCATCTGCTCCCAGCCCAAACTTCAGCTGATCATTTTGTCTCTGCTCGCCGAACATTGACCGGAGCCAAGGCAACCTGCAAGGGGAGCAGGAAGAATGTCACCCCAGATGCTTTCGTGGATAATCTTGTCCTGGATTTGGGGGAAAAAAGAATCAGATGCTGTGTGAGTTGAGCTATCTCGTAAACCCAAAGCTTTTCATATCCCATATCTAATGCAACTCAGTGCACCTTACGATGAACAATTTGCCAAGATTAATTTGATAAACCATGGAATAGGGAGAGGGGATTGTGATGTATGATTAATCCACGCACATTTGGTGTAAAGTAGGTAACATGCCAACTTCATGCTGTCTACAGATTATAGTGATTAGACAGTCCCAATTGATTGTGTTATTACTTTAGACTTTAGACATACAGCGTGGAAACAGGCCCTTCAGCCCACCCGTGATCACCCCGTTCACTGGCACGACACACCCCTAAACACACTAGGGAGAATTTACAATTTACAGAAGCCAATTAACCTACGAACCTGTATGTCTTTGGAGTGAGGGAGGCGCATCCAGAGAAAACCCACACAGTGTCAGGATTGAACTCGGGTCTCTGGCGCTGTAAGGCAGCGACTGTACTATTGCGTTCTTGGTTCAGTATTTTAACAGGAGGCTAATTTCATGAGTGGACGGAACAATGTAAGGATGCCGGAGGTGGTGTGTCGTGCCAGTGAACGGGGTGATCACGGGTGGTGGTGATGCATTGTGGCTGCGACTAGATCACAAGCTGACGCTAAGACGTTTTACATCTGTCGCTGTCCCGGGGAATACAAACAATGATGCCTCAAAGTCGTTGGGCAGCTCACTGCAGGCTTCACTGGAGTGGACACAAAAGGGGAGAGAGATGTATTATAACCTAAGGAAGCTGGCAGCCTCTCATCAGAAGGCAATGGGAGCAGCAAGGGGCTGATTGACTGCCCCCTCCTTCCTCTTGCTGATCCTAGCATGGTACACAGTGGAGCAGCAGGAATGTCGGATTCCAGTCTGCTTGGTAAGGCATGGCTTCTCCTAGGTGAATAGTTCGCCTCATGAGGCCAGCAGTCCGCAGCGTCATGTTTCATCTGGCGGCACGATGCGCACGTGCGGGCCAAGTGTGCAGCAGAGTCATCAGTCACCTTGTCAGAGACATTGCTTACTGACCACTAACCATACTTTGGTTTGACAGAGTGACTGAAACGAGACTAACACAGGAGACAGCCAAAGATTGAAGGCACCACGATTGCTGCCAGATTACCAGATATGGACCTGGGAGACCTATTGCTGATAAATAGGCAGCAATTGGAAAGTGATGGAGTGGAATCGCTATTGTTTCTGGTTTGGAGTTGATGTGCAGTTCCTGCAAGGTGTTGTGCATGCAGACAATGGCACTTACCACCATAGGGATACTTACAATCCCTCTGCAACTGCATGGTCTCTCTGCCCATTTGGTTCCGGGAAACAAGATCATTTGTGGCTTGGTGGATGACAAATGGTGGATAACAAAATTGAAAGATGTTGTTCATTCTTCTTTTCTTCATCTGGAAGGTGCTGGGCTGTGTCTGCAGTTCCTTCCTAAACAAAAAAATGTATTTGGCTTTTCTATTGCTGGTGATGTAGCCCATCAGGGGGTCATGGCTGCCTTCTGCAGCTGTGGCTCACCGGCAGTCTCTCTGTCTTTTTTTTTGTTTTTTGTCTTTGTTATCGTCTAAATGTATGTTTTGATTTATTTTTAGCTCTGTATATGTGTGGGGTGGTGGGGGTGGGGGGGGGGGAAACTTTTTTTTCCAATCTCCTCCTCAACGGAGATGCGACCTTTATCGTGTCGTATCTCCGTTCGCGCTACGGCCTAACACCGTGGAGTCGGCGGCCTCCAGCTGGGATCAACCTTGAAGACTCCGGTCGCAGGGCCTGGACTTACCATCTCGGAGGCTTCGGCCATGGGCCCTGCAGACCGCAACATCGGGAGTTCGCAGGTCCCTGGCTGGCGACCGGCTTTCGGGAGCTCCAGCTGTAGCAGCTTCGACTGCCCCGAAGCGCGAGGTTTGATTGACCCGCTCGCAGGCCCCTCATCGCCCTGCGTGGCCTGGCCGCGGCACTTTCCATCACCCGGTGGGGGCTCAGGACCTTAATCGGCCTGCTCGGCTCGGCCCTGAGACTTTCCATCGCCCGGGAGCCTCGATCGCCTCGTGGCACCACAGGAGAAGAATGAGGAGGACATAAGACTTTTCTTTGCCTTCCATCACAGTGAGGGTGTGCCTGGAGCAATCACTGTGATGGCTGTTTGTGTTAAAATAGTAAGATTAAACGAGAACTTACCAGTTCGAAGTTTGATCTGTATTTTATGAGGAGTTACGATGAGGGATTACGTGAAGACCCCGTCCAGCACGCATGCGCGACATTCTTCAAAGCAGCGGTGTGGATTCACAGAAAAAACACAACGATTGAAATAAATATAGTAAAGAAAAAATAAGAACTTAATTACCAGTTGATCAGTATAATAGAGGGTGGGAGCGGAGGGCACGTAATCCCTCATCGTAACTCCTCATAAAATACAGATCAAACTTCGAACTGGTAAGTTCTCGTTTAATCTTACTATTTTATTTCGGAGTCACGTGAGTGACTACGTGAAGACTTCAAAGCTCTGTGATTCCGAACCGTGTACCAGCTCATGCTTCACTCACTGTCTGAAGACCTTAGAGGGAGGAAGTATGTTATCGCGATCAAGAACCTGTTTGTGAACAAAAAGGTTTATTAATGACAACAAAAAACAGAGAGCTCCCCAGGGCTTAAATTAAATATTATCTGCAGACTCTAAAATTCTGTCTGCAAATGTAGCAGGTTGCGCCAGCGGTTTATTATAAAACCTTTGGAAAGTTCTTTCCGAGGACCATCCTGCTCGGCCAGAATATGGTCCATAGGCACGTCCATTCGACTAGCCGCCGACGTAGATGCAGCCCTGGTGGAGTGAGATTTGTAAACATTCGTATTGACTCCCGTGGACTTAAGCACCTGCTTGAGCCACCTTGAAATGGTTTGGCTCGTCACCTGACCATGAGGCTTCTTGTGGCTTATCCATAAGGCTTTTTCTCTCCCTCTTAAGTTGTATGTTGTGTCTATGTAATTGGCGAGATGGGTCTTGGCACACAGCCGTGGTTCAGATGAATATGCCCAGAACTCCATGACTGGAGGCGTGGTACCTGGTCTAGTTTGTTTGACCAGTCCCTGAATATGGAATGTGAAACAGTCCAATGACTCTGTCATGCTGTCCAGCCTCAGAAGGTGGAGGGACTGTACCCTTTAAGCTGACACTAGTGCCATGAGCATGACTGATTTCAGTGTAAGTTGTTCCAGCGTGAGTGCCCTGGGCGGTGGCCATCCCCTAAGGTACGTCAGCACAATGCTGACATCCCAGATCTGAGTGTACCTTGGTCTGGGGGAGTTAGTGTTAAAAATGCCCCTCATGATTTTGATTACTAGTGGATGGGACCCCAAAGCCAGTTGTCCTGCTGCTGGAACCAAATAAGCTGACAACGCACTCCTGGCTGTATTTATGGCGCTGTTGTAGGTAGTTCCTGTTTTGGAGCAATACCGTTCCCATTTCCTTATGTTGGTCAGGTATTGTCTCCTGGTGGACTCCCGGTGGGATGCGGTCATCATGTTGATGGCGTCCTCAGACAGTCCCAGGCCCAGTAGAGGTCTTTTTAGAATCTGCAAGCCCGGAGATTGACTCTGTCATGGCACGGGTGACTAATGCCTGACACTGGGTGGATTAATAATTCCGGACTGCTGGGGAATTGCAACGGTGTTTCGACAGCCATGTCGAGGGCCACTGGGAACCATGGCTGTGTAGGCCAGTCGGGTGTTATCAAGATTCCTGAAGCGGAATTCAATTGAATCTTGCGTAATACCCGACTGATGAGGCAGAAGGGAGGAAAGGCATAAAAGAACATTTTCCCCCAATACAGCGTGAATGCATCAACTGCTGCTGCCTCAGGGTCTGGTTCCCAAGCGACATACGTTGGTACCTGGTGATTCAGCCTGGATGCAAATAGATCGATATCTGGTGTGCCATATTGCTTTGTAATTTCGGCAAATACTTTGGGATTTAACATCCATTCGATGTTATCGTTAAATTTGCGTGACCTGGTGTCTGCCACTGTATTTTGCTTACCTGGTAGGTAAGTTGCTGGTAACCAAGTATGTCTTTCGACACACCATTGCCAGATTAGGTTGACCAATTTGTCACACGATATCGACTTTACACCACCCATGTGGTTGATATAAGCCACCACCGTGGTATTATCTAATTGCAACCGGACATGTGCATGATCCGTATTAGATGAATATGCTTTTAAACCATAAAACGCACCCAACATTTCTAAATAGTTGATACCCCGTGTCTGTAGGCAAGATGATTCAGAATTAGTCCATCTGCCCCCTGTGCTGGATTGCATGTTAGTTGCTCCCCAGCCCAAAGCACTTGCATCCGTTTGAATGGTTAATACTGGGTTGGTGATTATTATGGGACTGGAAACTGAGCCTAATGTTCCTTGTCCACCATTGTAACTCTGGAATGGATTCAGCAGTTAAATACATAGCTCGGTCAAGTGACCTGAGTTTTGCTTTAGTGCGTGCACTTTTGCTCTTTGTAAATTTTGGTAGTGCAAAGGCCCAAATTGTACAGCTGGAAAAGCTGCTACCATTTTACCAATAACTCTAGCTACCTGCCGTATGGTTGGCTGACGTTTATGCAGTAGTTCGTGGCATGTTAGTGTCAATTGTGATGCTTTCCCCTTCTGCGAACAGTATCAATCGTAAATCCAAGATAGTCCATGGTAGTGGACGGTGTAAAATTGGATTTATCTGGATGTATGACAAACCCCAAAGTTTCAAACAAACGTTTGGTGGCTGCTACTGCCAAAATAGCTGTCTCCAAGGTTTTCCCTACTATTAAAATGTCGTCTAAGTACGCCATGACTATATGCTTTTGTTTCCTCAATAATGCGAAGGCGGGTTTTAAGATTTTAGTGAACAACCTTGGAGCGGAGGTTAGTCCATTTGGTTTTAAATTGCCATAGCTATTTACGATGCTCCTTGTGTATGGGTACTGAGTAGTAGGCATTTTTTAAATCAATGCCTGCTAGAAAGTACCCTCTAGAAATCAAAAGTCTGGCGGTTTCAAAGTTTCCATCTTAAAATGTGTATACTTAACTGACTCGTTTAACGTAGTTAAGTCAATGATGATGCGACATCCACCATCTTTTTTAGTTTTAGTGAAAATGTTAGACACAAATTCCAAAGGTTCATGTTTTGTTCTTTCAATGACACCTTTTGCTAGTAGCCTCACAAGTTCAGCTTGACCCTCTTGTTTCTCTTTGACTGAGAGGGTGAATACCCTTTGGGGTATATGCTGAACTGGCGGAATGTTTTCATGAACAAAGTCAATTTTATAGCCATGAATGCAGCTTAGTATGTACTTGTCATTAGTGATGGTTTCCCATGCATCCAAAAACAAGTGCAATCTCCCCCCTGATAGTATAGAGCCCCTACTGCTCATATGCTGAGAGGAACCAGACCCACCTACCTCCATGGTTACTGGTGCTACTTCTGCCTCTTCGCTGGGCGATGAGGTGTCTGCTGGGCTGTAGAGGGCTGCTGTTGAAGTTGTTGGGGGTGGCGCATTTTCCATGGGGTCCGCTCTGGGCCCTGGCCTAAAAAGGCTTACGGGGAATGGTTGCGGACCCCGAGCTTTCACCAGTCCCATATGGTGGTCTACGACTGGTGGACGCCGTGAGGTACTGCCGCCTGGGTTTGTTAGGTCTGCTCGGTCCCAAACCTGCCCTCACGAGACCAAAGGTCTTGGATTCTTCCTCTAGGTTTTTCACCTTTTTTGGAAGGTCCTTTCAAAAGCAGAATTGGAGGTTCTGAACCCGGTGTTTTGCAAAGTCCCGCAAACTTAGGGTTGAGGGCAGGCTTGATGATTTCCTTGGTGCACAGCAGAGCTAATGTATCTTGCTGATTTGTGGAGATGTCCACACCATCAATGGACCGAGCATATAATGTCATCCCTGCAGTCAGGGGTTTAAGGATTTTCTGGAGCTTCAACTCCAGGTTCCTGATGTTCTGCCCCAAATGTCCCCAAATTTGGCTGTTTACAGCTGGTACATTCAATGATGTACAATTTTCTGGGGCTGAATATAGTTTAAGAGCCTCATTGACCACCCGTTCTTGTAGGGGTTTTGAGGACAGGTGGTCAATGCTGGCTGCCAGTTTCGGCTCTAAAGGCCGACCCCCTCGTGGAATGACCACGTAGCGGTTGACCACACCCAGCAGCTCTTCCTGATCCTGTACACTCTGCGTACTCCGGACATCTTCAGCCAAGAACCCATCTTGTTGACCAGCCCAGACCTGGTCGCCAATGCTGCCTTCAAAAGAAGGTGAGGCAATGGCCAGTGCCGTAAAGGGCACTGCGGGAGTACCTGGGCTCCCTTGGCGAGTCTGCTGCTGCTCTCTCAGCAGATCTCGCTGGAGCATTTGCTCCATAAGCCGTTTTCGGCTTAGGCGGCTGCCAGTGCCGCTCTGTAGCGGTGTGGCATCTTCATCCGAATCGTCGGATACTACCGCCCGGTTCTGGCTGCAGGTACCTCCAGCTCGCTGCTCAGGCTGCGCTAGCGGTGCTGGGCTCGGCTCGGTAGTTTGCCGCCTCTTGCCCCCCCTCCAAAGAACGTTCCTCAAC